>NW_020954930.1:1724893-1792632 GCF_900497805.2 Vombatus ursinus | reverse complement strand
GACCTCCTTTCCCATCAGCTGAGTATCAGAAAACCTCATTCTGGAGCTATTGTCCAGAGGTCGATGTGCTTCTCTCTTCTGGTAGAAATAAGTTACTGCACAAGCAATGCATCTAATAATGGTTTGAGAATACTGGCAAGCTTAAGAACTATTTGAGAAAGACAGGTGCAATATGGCTCCAAAGCTGAAGGGTGTTGTGCTGTGAGATGAAGGAGCAATCCCTTCCTTTTGATCTGAGTGACATCTATCAAACCAAATGGTAAGGGCTGGCCCCTCCATCTCAGTGGGACCTCTTCCCATTAGCTTAGCATCCAAGAAGTTCATTC
This sequence comes from Vombatus ursinus, assembly GCF_900497805.2. Taxonomy (NCBI): domain Eukaryota; kingdom Metazoa; phylum Chordata; class Mammalia; order Diprotodontia; family Vombatidae; genus Vombatus; species Vombatus ursinus. Next base: position 1,792,306 of record NW_020954930.1, on the reverse strand, counting down.
TGGAGGTATTGGGCAGAGGTCAGTGGCCTTCTCTTTTCTGGAAGGAAATCAGTTATTACACATACAATGCATGTAATAATGGTTTCAGCATACTGGTGAGTCTAAGAACTATTCGAGAAAGACAGGCGCAAGATGCCTCCAAAGATGCTGTGCTGTGAGATGAAAGAGTAGTACCTTCTGCCACCCTATCAGATCACCACCTATTAATCAGTGGGGTAAGGGCTTACCCTTCCATCTCAGCATCTCAGTGGGTCCTCCTTTTCCATCAGCTGAGCATCTAAGAACCTCATTTTGGAGGTGCTGGGTAAGGGCCCATATTCTTTTTCTTTCTGGGAGGAAGTAAGATATTACCCATGCAATACATCTAATAGCAGTTTGAGGGTATTGGCAAGCCTAAGGTTTATCTGGGGAGATCAGGGGCAAGATGCCTCCAAAGCCGGAGGGTGTTGAGCTGTGAGAGGAAGGAGCAAACCCTTCCTTCATATTACATTAACAATTACCTAATATTTGGGCAAGGGCTTGCCCCACCATCTCAATGGCTCTTCTTTTCCAATAAGCTGAACACAACCTGCATCTCAGAGACACATTCTCAAAGTGTTGAGCAAGGGCCAATACCCTTCCCTTTTCCCAGGAGAAATTGACAAGTGCACATACAAGCTTGGAGGTGATGGCAAGCCTAAATTTTCTTTCAAAATGACAGGGTCAAGACGCCTCCAAAGCTGAAGGGTGTTGTGCTGTGAGATGAAGGCGCAACCTCTTCCTTTATATTAGATTAATATTTATCTAATATTTTGGGCAAGGGCTTGCCCTGCCACCTCAATGGGTCCTCCTTTCCCATCAGATGAACATAGCTTACATCTCAGAGACACATCCTAGGGGTGTTTGGCCAGCAGCTGATGCCTTTCCCTTGCCCTGGTGAAATTAGTGACCTCACAAAGCATCTAATACATATTTGGAGCACCGAGAGACACAAAGGAACTTTTTTGATGATATAGTAAATATTACTATAGAGTTGACGGTTGGTGCTGCTGTGAGATGAAGGAGTAATCTCTTCTTTTCGATCTGAGTAATATTTCTCAGATGGTATGGAATGAACTAACACCACCATCTCAGTGGGTCCTCTTTTCTCATCAGCTGAGTGTACCTTGCCTTTCAGATCCTCACTTTAGACATGCTGGGCAGGGGCTGATGATCTTCCCTTTCCTGGAGAGAAATGAGTAACTGTAGGGGACATTGGGTGACCCTCTTTGGGGATGACGAAGTCAAGATGCCACCAAAGCTGAAAGGTGCTATGCTGTGAGACTAAGTAGCAACCCTTTCCTTTTCATCTATAAGGTCAAATGGTAAGGGTTTGCCCTTCCATCTCAGAGGGTTCTCTTTTCCCATCAGCTGAGCATACTTTGCATCTAAGAACCTCATTTTAGAGGTGTTGGGCAGGGGCAGATGACTTTACCACATGCAATGTATCTAACACAGGTTTGAAGATGTTGGCAAGCCTGAGGAATATTTGGGGATGACTAGGACCAGATGGCTCCAAAGCTGCAGGATATTGTGCTGTGAGGTGAAGGAGCAATCCCTCCCTTTATATTGTCACATTTATCTAATGTGAAGCACCTCAGAGCCTCATTTTGGTGGTGTTGGGCTGGGGCCAATGCCATTCCCTTTTCTAAGGAGGAAATGGGGAAGAACTGCACATACAAAGCATCTAATACTGCTTTCAATGTGTTGGCAAGCCTAAGGAACATCTGGGGAAGAATGGGTCAAGATGCCTCCAACGCTGAAAAGTGTTGTGCTGTGAGATGAAGGAACAAACCCTTCCTTTACATTGGATTAACATATATCCAATATTTGGGCAAGGGCTTGCCCCGCCATTTCAGTAGGTCCTCTTTCCCATCAGTTGAACATAACTTGCTTTGCACAGCCTCATTTTGAAGTTTTTTTTAGCAGGAGTGGATGCCCTTCCCTGTTTCATAGGGAAATGGGTGACTCCACATTCAAAGCATCTAATATAGATTAAAGGAAGTGTGTGAGTCTAACATTTGGTGATGAGAGGGTCGAGATGCCTCCAAAGCTGAAGGGTGTTGTGCTGTGAGATGAAGGAGCAACCCCTTCCTTTCTATCTGATTAACATTTATCAGAGAGTTGGGTAAGGGCTTGCCCCGCCATCTCAGTGTGTCTTCATTTCCTACCAGTTTAGCAAAGCATATACCTCAGAGCCTCATAATATAAGTTTTGGGCAGCAGCAGATCCTTTTCTTTTTCCCAGGAAGAAATGAACAACTGCACATTCAAAACATCTAACTAAATTTGGGGGCTCATCAATGAGCCTTTGGAGGGACAAGGTCAAGTTGCCAATGTTCTTCCCTATGTCAGGGAAGGATAGGCACCTGTATATACAAGACCCCTAATATATATTTGGTGGCTTTGGCTAGCCTTAGGAAACTTTTGGTGATGGCAGGGTAAGGATGACTCCAGAGGTGAAGAGCACTGGACTTTGAGATGAAGGTGCAATCCACTTCTTTCTCTCTGAGCAACATCTCTCAGTTGGAAAGGAGAAAGTCCCATCTTGTTCCTGGGCCTTCTTTTCCTATCAGCTGAGCATGGCTTACATCTTAGATCCTCTTTCTGGTAGTTCTGGAGATGGCTGAATGTCCTTCCCTTTTCTAGGGGGAAATGCATACGCAGGGCATCCAGTACATATTTGGGGTTGTTGGTGAGCCTCTGGAAACTTCTGCAGATTGCAGGGTCAGGATGACTGTAAAGCTTAAGGCTATTGAGCTGTGAGATGAAGGAGCAACACCTTCCTTTCTATGTGATTAACTTCTGTCAGGTAGATCGATTACGGCTTGTCCCGCCACCTCATCGGTCTTCCTTTCCCATCAGCTGAGCATACCTTACAGCTCAGTAACTCATTTTGGACATTTTTGTCAGAGGCCAATGACCTTCCCTGTTCAATGGAAAAAAGGGCAACCGTTCATGCAAGACATCTAATAAAGGTTTGGGGTCATCAGAGAGCCTAAGGGAACATGTAGAAGTGACAGAGTCAAGATGCTGCTGAAGCGTTGTGGGCTGTGAAAGGGAAGGAGCAAACCTTTCCTTTATATGAATAGTATTTATCTAATATTTGGGTAAGGGAATGTCCCACCATCTCAGAGGCCTTCCATTCCCATTAGCTGAACATAGCTTTATCTTACGGGCTCACTCTAGAGGATTTGTGCAAGGGCAGATGCCCTTCTCTATTCTAGAGGGAAATGCATACCCACATATAAAAAGCATATGACACACATGTCAAGGCCTCAGTGAGCCTAAGAAATCTTTCAGAGATGGCAATCTAAGGATGGCTCCAGAGACAAATGGTTTGGGGCTATGAGATGAAGGAGCAATCCCTTCCTTTTTGGTCTGAGCAATCTCTCTTCTGGAATGGAAAGAGCTTTCCCTGTCAACGGAGTGTATCTTCCTTTCTCATCATGAGGTGAGCACAGCTTGAGTCTCTAAGTATCTCTCTGGGAGGTGTTAAACAGAAGGCTACGCATTTCCCTTTTCTGGGGGGAAATGGGCGACTGCACATACAACGCCTCTAAGATGGATTTGAAGAGCCTGAGTATATTTCAGTGATGACAAGGTGAAGATGACAGTAGAACTGAGAGGTGGCGGGCTTTGAGGTGAAGGAGCAATCCACTTCTGTATATCAGATTAACCTTTATCTGATATTTGGGTAAGGGCTCGCCTTGCCATCTCATTGGGTCTTCCTTTCCCCTCAGCTGAATATACTTTGTATCTCTGAGCCTCATTCTGGAGGTTTTCAGTAGCGATACATACTCTTCCCTATGCCAGGGGAGGATGGGCAACGGAACATACAAGGCATCTAATATATATCTGGTAGCTTTGGCTAGCCTCAGGAAACTTTCAGTGATGGCAGGGTAAGGATGACTCCAGAGCTGAAAAGCACGGCTTTGAGATGAAGGAGCAAGCCACTTCTTTCTGTCTAACATCTTTTAAAAGGAGAGGAAAGAGAGAGTCCCATCCTGTCCCTGGGCCTTCGTTTTTCTATCAGCCAAGCATGACTTGCATCTTAGATCCTCTTTCTGGTGGTTTTGGGGATGGTCAAATGTCCCTCCCTTTTCCAGGGGGAAATGTACAACTGCAAATGAAGGGCATTCGGTACATATCTGGGGGTTGTTGGTGAGCCTCTGTGAACTTCTGCAGATTGTAGGGTCAGGATGCCTCCAAAGCTGAAGGCTGTTGTGCTGTGAGATGAAGGAGCAATCCCTTCCTCACTATCTGAATAACATCTATCAGATAGATGGGTAAGGGCTGGCCCCGCCATCTCCATGGGTCTTCCTTTCCCATCAACTGAGCCTCATTGTGAAAGTGCTGGGCAGGGGCTGATGCTCTTCCCCTGTTCCACAGTGAAATGAACACTTGTACATACAAGGCACCTAATCCAGCTTTGGGAGCTTTGCGAAGTCTGAAGGGAACTTTCAGGTATGACAAGAGTCAAGATGCCTCCAGAGATGAAGAGTTTGTTCTGGGAGATGAAGGAGTAATCTTTTGGTAAGGACTTGCCTCATTATCTTCATGGGTATTCTCTCTCCAAGCTGAGTATAGCTTGAATCTTAGAGCCTCATTCTGGAAGTTGTGGGCTCTTGTAGATGCCCTTCCCTGTCCTAGGGGTCAATGGACAACTATATATTCAAAGCATCTAATACTGGTTTGCAGATCTTAACAAGCCTAAGGAAACTTCAGGGGTTGGCATGGAGAAGCATGCCTCTAAAGCTGAAGGTTATTATGCTATGAGATAAAGAAACAATTCCTCTCTTTCTCACACCTCTAATACTGAATGTAAAGGGCTTGCCCACCATCTCCTCAGTAGATGCCTCTTTTTTCATTAGCTGTATATATGTAGAATCTTAGTGTCTTCCACTAGAATGATGAATGATGTCCTAGTACCCTTCAGTATTATAGGGGGCTATAAGCATCTGCATATACATACCATCTAAAATATATTTTGGAGTCTCAGAAAATTGAGAGAAATTCCAGGGATTTCAAGGAAGGAATGGACCCAATGTTGAAGCAAATTTGTGCTTTGAGACAAAGAAGCAAAGCCTTGCTTAGCACCTGAGAAACATCTCTCAGGTATTTACAAAATGGCTTGACCCATTGTCTCCCAGGTTTTCTTTTCCCATGGGAGGAGCATAGCAGGAATCTAAGAGCATCTTCCTGGAACTGTAGTGGATGGCCTAATACCTTTTCCCTATCCCAGGTAGAGTTAGGAAATTGCACATACATAGCATCTAAAACATACTTGCAGGGGGCTATCTATTCTAGGGAAACATCCAACATTGTTAGGAAAGAGATAGAGCCAACGTTTAATGGTCTTGTGCTTTGAGATGAAGGTACAAATGTTTCATTAGTGACTGAGTAACTCAACCATTAAAAGCTTGAACCCATACATCCATGTTTCTTCTTTTTCCATCAGCCAAGTGTAGCCTGAACATCATGCTTCTTCCTGTAACTAACAGTGACTGGTGCCCTACACAGGCAGAAATAGGCAACTGCACATACCTGGATCTAAACCACATCGGAAGGTCTCAGAAAGCCTGAGCAAACTTCTGGGGATGCCCCAGTGCTGCAGCATGTTGTGCTTTGAGATGAAGAAGCACGCCCTTCATTCGTAGCTGAGTAAGATAACTCAACTACTAACAGAAGGGCTTGCCCTGCCATCACCTTGGGTCTTCCTTTCCCGTCAGCTGAGTAGAGCAGGAATCAAGAAGTCACATTCTCAGGGTGTCAGGTAGAGGTTGGTGACATATCCTGTCCCAGGTGTAAACAGGGAACTGTGCATATGACACATCTAAATACATATATGGGGCACTCAGTGAGACTTCAGCAACACCTAGGGCCCCCAGTGACATGATGTCCCCAATGCTGAAAGGCTCTGTGCTTTGAGATGAAGAAAGAAACCCTTTATTAGTGCCTGATGAAAATATCTCAATCATTAATGAAAGGGCTTGCCCCGCCATCTCGCCATCTCTCAGGGTTCTCTTTTTCCCTCAGCTGAGTATGACGGAATCAAAGACCTTCATTCTGGAAGTTTCCCTGTCACGAGACATTCTGTATACATGGAATCTAATGCATTTGGGGGACACCCTGCTGAGCCTGAGGTACTTTCCACAGATTCCAGGTCCAAGATGGCCCTAATTAAGGAGGGTCTTCTGTTTTGAGATAAAGGTGCAAACTCTTGATTCTCCCTGGAATGAGATCACTCAGGTATTAACAAAAGTTGAAGGGTCTTGTGCTGTGACATGAAGAAACATGCCTCTAGAGTAAAGTAATATCATGTGGCCAGTAACAGAAAAGCTTGAAGAAGCCATCTCCCAATGTCTTTTTTTTTGTCAACTTACCATAACTCCTATAAACTTCTGTGGATGCCAGGCACATGCTGGAACCACTGCTGAAGGGCCTTGTGCTGTGAGATGAAGAAGCACGCTCTTTATTATTCACTGAGTACAATCACGTGTGATAATGCATTTGATTAATAAAAGGGCTTGCCCTGCCATCTCCCAGGGTATCCTTTTCCCATCAGCAGAGCATAGCTGGAATCTAAGAGTCTGATTCTGGAGGAATCAAGAAAAGGCTGGTATTCTTTACTGCCTCAGGAAGAAATAGGGACCTGTCCATTCACTGCATCTAACACATATTTGTATTCTTTCCCAAGCCTGAGGAAATTTCTGGTAAAGCCTCTGGTAAGATGGCCCCAGTGTTCAAGGGTCTTGGCTTTGAGATAAACAAGCATGCCCTTCATTAATAACTGAATAAGCTCTTTCAATCACTAATAATAGGGCTTGACTGCCACCTCAACGTCTCTTCTTTCCCTATCAGCTGAGCAGAGCTTCTAGAAACTTCTATGGGTGACAGGGACCCAGTGGACCCAATGCTGAAGGTTGGTGTACTGTGAGAAGAAAAAGTTGTGCTGTGACTTAATAAGATGATGAAGATGATTAATAAAATGGCCTGACAAGCAATCTCCTAGTCTCTTCTTTTCCCATCAACTGAACACAGCAATGACTTTAGAGAATGGTGAATTATGTATCTTTACCTTTAAGTCATAAAGTTCAACCACAACATTTTACAGATGAGGTAACTGAGGTCCTGACAAGAAAAGTGACTCAGGATCACTGATTTATAGACTGAAAGCTGGAAGGGACCTCAGAAGCCATCTCATCCAGTTCTCTTGTTTTCCATGGAGCAGTGGCTGGAGCATAAATGGAAACACCTCTTTGGGGGCCAGTCCAAAGTGTATTCTTTGAGGCTCTCCTGGACCCAATGCTGAAAGCTGGTGTGCTGTGAGATGAAGAAGCCCTTCCTCATTGCTAGAATAAGATTACTCCTACAAATAATAAAAATGCTTGACCCGCCATCTGCAGATTTCTGCTTTTCCCATGACTATGAGCAGAGCAGAGAAGAGCAGAGCAAGAATCTAAGAGCTTCATCCTTGGGGGCTTAGGAGAAGGAAAGAAGTAGAGGGTAGGACTGCTGGCATTCTTGGGTTCAGGTTGAAACAAGAAACTGCATAGTTTCAAAGCACATTTCTGGGCTTAGGGAAGTCTAAGCCTGAGTCTTAAGACCCGCCAGCAGCCACCTGTGTTTTTATTCATTTCCTGAATGGAGGAAGCTGACAAGTGATCTCAAGATGTATGTATGGGTCCATCCTGGAAGACAACCTTGTCAGTTCTAGAGGTCTGGAGATCCTGCGCCGCTTAACTGAGTGAACAAATAACTAAACCAGAGTTCACTGGCATCTGGGCGAATTTCTGCAATGGAGACAATGATCATCAACAGGGTAGAAGCTTTAATTCTGAGCAGGTACATTAGAAGACATGGATTTGAGATGAATTATTTGGCCTGTGCAGATCTGACATGAATTATAAAATGTCTATTCAGCCACATCCATCAACTGTATCATGTCTGGATGATTGAAGGAACAACCTTATGGGAGTGTGTAACAGTAATTCTAAGTTGTCAGATCCTGTTTTGAGTCTTGGCACTGTACACTTGTGAGTCTTTGTGATTTGCTTTTTTGGTACAGAAGAAATAAAGAGGTACTTCATACTTGATCTACGTGCTGTACTTTGCACATCCTTCTATTCCCCCTTTGAGGAGACCCTAGACAGGAGCAAAACCTGAGCTTTTAAGTAGTTTTCCTTTAGTCTCCAGGGTGGGGCTGAAAAGAAGCATAATTTGTGAGAACTCAGCCCCTCTTATAAGTTGCTATTTATTTGCATGAGTCCAAGGTTACAGAGAGAGGGAGATGAAGGTGAAGAGGGAGATAAAGTAACAAGGTGAGAATATGCCCAGGTAATGGTGTAGTGTCCTGAAATTCCATCAAGATAAGGTGAAAGCTTACTTCTAAGTGCTAAGAGATCCATAGTGTTTGTGGGAAAGAGGTAAAGATCAAGCCAGAGGACAGGCAACAAGATGAGGGGCTTGCTGGGAAATGGTCTTTAAGAACAACTTTTATATTTAACAGATGAAGAAACTGAGGTACTGAGAGGGGAAATGACTTAGGATCATGGGTTTATAGACTGAGAGCTGTACTGTAACCTCAAAGGCTATCTAGTCCAAACTACTAATTTTATACATAGCAGCAGTTAGAACATGTGTACTTGGTATATTGCCTACAGCAGACCACCAAAGGCAATTAGTAAGTCCATGCTAACTTGATTTTGGAATTTAATAAGGAGGAAACAATGTGAATTTGTTTCAAGTATTGATCAAAAACAATTTAAATAGATGGAGAAACAATCAGTGCTCATGCCTGGGCCATGCCAATATACTAAAAATGATGATATTACACTTTCAATGCTATATCAATCAAATTACCAAGGAGACACTTTACAGAACCAGACAATAATAACAAAATTCATTTGGAAAAATGAAAGATCTAGAATATCAAAGGAAATGTTGAAAAGAAGTAGGGATGAAGGGAGAAAAGCACTTCCTGATTTCGAAATATATTAAAAAACAGAAGTCATCAAAATGATCTGGTATTGGTTAAAGAACAGAGATATAGATAAATGGAAGAGACTAGACAAGGGAGAATCAGAAACAAAAGAACTCAATAACCCAGTGCTTGATAAAGTAGAAAACATAAATTACTTAGGGAAATAGTCCCTAATTGATAAGAACTTCTAGGAAAAGTGGAAAACAGGCAAAAATCTGGCTTAGACCAACACCTTATGCCATATTCCAAGATACATTCTAAATGAATTTGTGACCTTAATGTTAAAGATTATACTATAAAAAAATTAGAACAGAAACCAATCACATGCCTCTCACAGCTATGGGTAGGAGCTATGTTCTTAATAAAACAAGGCAATTACAAAAGATAAAACAGGTAAGTTTGATTACATGAAACTAAAAAAAAGCTTTTACACCAACTAAATGTACCTAGGATAGGTATAAAAGTGATAGGATGGGGAAAAAAAATCTTTGTATCAAATTTCTCTGATAAGGGTTTGGTATCCAAGATATATAAAAAATGGTATGTGTATAAAAACTAGTAGCCATTCACCAATAGAAAAATGGTCAGGAGATATGAACAAACAATTCTCAAAAGAATTGTAAAGAATTCACAACTACATGAAAAAAATATTGTAAATCACTAGTAATAAGAGAAATGCACATCAAAACAATCTTAAGGTTTCACATCAAAATCACATGAAAAAATAACGAAAGGGCTTTGCCTGTCATTTTCATTGTCTTCTTTTCCAATAAGCAATGGATGAGGCAATCTATGAGTCTCAACCTGGGAATGTACAGTCAAGCTAAAATATACATTTTGTTGTTTAGTCATTTTTCAGTTGTTTGACTCTCTGTGACCCCATTTGGAGTTTTCTTGGCAAAGATACTGGGTTTGTCATTTCCTTCTCCAGCTCATTTTATATATATGAGGAAACTGAGGCAAACCAGGTGACTTGACATGCCCAGGGTCACACAGCTGTAAGTAAGTGTCTGAGGTCAAATTTGAATTCAGGAAGAGGAATCATCCTAATTCCAGCCTCAGGGCTCTATCCACTGCAGCGCCACCTAGTGCCTGAAATGTATATTACCTATCCATTCCCAGGAAGAGGCTCATAGACTACCACATCTTCAGCTTATGGGAAAAGAAGACAATGGAATTAAGAGTATAGATATCCTTTATTAGAAAAGTATAGGATGCAGTATCCCAGTCCCTTAGATCCAGCAAAAATTCTAATTTTAAAAAAAAAAACCACAGGTGATGAAACTGAGGACCAGGAAGGTTAAGTGACTTAGGATCAAAGAATCATAGATCTCAAAATTGAAGGGATCTTAGAGGTCTAAGTCTAAAGCCATCATCTTATATTTGAGGACATTGAGGACCAGAAGGAACTGGATTTGCTCCAGGTTATAGAAATGGCAAGTGGAAGAACGGGAATTCAAACCCAGATGTTTTGATTTCAATTCTAGCATTCTTTCCTCTATTACAGGTTCTCTGACTTTAAGGAAAAACAAAATAACAAGTGAAGAACTTGTGAGCCCATGTGGAAGACTGGAAAGAGTACTGGATCAGGACTTTAAAGACCTGTGTTAGAGAATTCCTGGAATATGATCTTGGATAAAATCCCTTAAATGGGCCGCAGTTTCCTTATCAATGAAACAAAGTGAATGCTTCTTGCATCTGCTGTCAAGAGTTAAAGAAGATAAAGAATGTGGAAGTACTTTACAACTGGAAAGAGTTAATTGAATGTATAAGATTATCTTAATATTACTATTAATAATAGAGGTCAAAACTTCTCTGCTCTTTTGTCACTGCAAAGTCAATTATTCCACAAAACCAAAGGGAGATCTTGATGGAAAAACAGCAACCCTGTCTCAAACAAGGCTTTCCCAAGAATGAATTCATCCTTGCGGGCTCAGGCTTCTTGTTTGAACTTGCAGTGCCTGTCCTGTGGTCAGTGGGCCAAAATGTCCAGGGTCCTTCCAATCCTTTCCAACTTTGCACACATGAAATACTCCAAAGCTTAAAACCCAGACCTGGCTAATTCCTAGGCAGTACAAGTGGTATGAAACAAAGCCTCCATTGCTAGGTGTGTGCTAGATGTGTCCTCCCCTGCGATGGCTGTCAACAGCTGCTTTGGTTTTGGAAAATAGGCAGCCATCACTGTAATGCCTCACCTGCTAGCCACTGTCAAACAGGTGAAGTGGGGAAGGGGACTTTGGCTGCTTTAACTGTATTATTATTTTCTCTGTTATACTGAGGAGGAAAATGTCACATTAGATTTGGAGGGAGTGCTCTCATTTGTAAGATGACAGGTACATCAGAGGAGTGAAGCAAAAGCAGAAAAGGAAGAGCAAATGTCTTCTCTGTTACTAGTAGCTTATGTTTAAGAACCAAGAATCATCAAATGCCAGGGCCGTAGTTAACCCCTGGCCTCTCCTGGCCCTTCTTGATTTACTTTTTCTCTTAAGCATGGCCATGCCATAGGTAACTTGGGTTGAGAAGTTTTGCAAACTGAATTTGTTTTCTAAGTTCAGTGAAATTAGAGGGAGGGGAGGTGTAGGAGGAACGAGAAGAGCAAAGGAAGAGCAAAAGGGAATCAGTAAATACATTTTGCAAATGAAGGTGGCCCAGAAGGATGCCAAGTCCTTAATAGCCCCTCCTGTTTCCCACATTATTCTAGAGAGTCTAAAAGAGACTCTTCACCTATTGACAAATCAAAGAGAGACAAGGTAACCTAACATTGTTACACTAAGCAGCCAAGAAAGCAGAATACATTTTTCAAATTGGAATAGTGAAGAAAACACAACACTTTTTGTGTTTTGGGGACACAACACTTACCAGTCAAATAGAAAGTAACAAGAGTCGATTCTTTACCAAACATGAGGAAGGTGATTCACTAGTCAAGATTTTGACTGCTCCATTGCAGCATTGCTGCTGTGTGCCTCTAAAAGGGGTGAGATAAAAAGCAAGAGCATCTGGTCTAGCCTGTCAATGTTTCTTGGCATAGCTAGTGTCTCTAGGGAGCTCCAGAGGCAGCCACAAGAAAAGAAGCTTACATGTGAGACCCAGAAGCTGCAGGCTGAATAAGTGAGGCCACCCTTGAGTAAGGACAGGCACATGTGGAAGTCCCAAAACACTGCCAATGCTCCTCTTTGGTTTCTAGGAGCTCTCTGATGAGCACCTGTCCTTGACCAAACTAACCAACCAACAATCCAAACTAGTAATTCTGGGAAGCATTCTGCACTTCCTGGCCACTTTGACAAAACCTCTCTATAATCTTGTGGATTGTCTGAAGTTCCCCAGAGATCAGGGGATGTAAGGAGCTGAAGGAGGTCTCAACTGTCACTATGACAAGGAGCACCACAGACCAAGATTTTTCAGGTGCCTGTGGCATGTTGGGCTAAAGAGGCAGGCCTTTTTTAATGTAGGGGATAAAGACAGGGTTTGTAATTTCACTGCCCCAGATTTAGGAATTCTGTCTATCAATAGAGATAGTCACCTTCTTTGGAACCTAAAGTCCTGAGAAGTTAAGTGACCTCCCCAGGACCATACAGCAAATACATACCAGAGGTAGGAACTGAACCCCAGTCTTCCTTGTCTTCAAATCTGGCTCTTTATCTACTAGACCACATTGGCTTTTTTTCAACATATTTGAGGAATTACAGACACAGTGGCACATAAAAACTGAATGAAGGATTAATAATAAGGATACTTGATATTCCTCTAGCATTTCCAACGCTGCAAAATATATTACTCACATTATCCTATTTAAGTCTGTATGATTCTTCCCATTTAACAAAGAAAGAAACTGAGGCTCAGAGATGTGAACTGCCTTACCCAGGGTCAAACTGTCAGAGGCAGGATTTGAACCCAGGTCTTCTAGATTCTCAGTGTAGCCCTCTATTCACTAGGCCATGCTACATCCCTTTCAATGACAACTCAAGAAGAAGCCAAGATCCATCTGTGTGGTACATTAGGATCGAAATTGAAGTGCAATGCCCAGCAAAGTTTTCCAGCCCTTCATGGAATAAGTGGGTCGTTCCTAGTTTTCTAAGAGGCCACCTTGTGGTGAACACCCAGTTATTTTTCACCTTTTCAAAGTGCTCTCATCTACATGTTCTCATTCCATCTTGACAAAGACCTTGAGTTAGTAAGGTAGATATGATTATCCCCCTTGACAGAGGGGTGAAACCAAAGGTCAAAGAGCCAAAAAACTTGCTCAAGGCCATAAAGTGCATTAGTCACTGGCTGAGACAGGAGCAAAATCCCAATAGTCTGCCTTCCAGATCAGGAGACTCACATTAAGTACCAATTACAAGAGCACCAGTCTCTACCTTCTCCTCCCATTCAAGGATTCTTCCAACTAGTTCAGCTAGGGAGCCAGGGTGATTGATGGCTACCTTCAGGAGGAGTTCATGGAGACTTTAAACCTTCACATAGCTAGCTTGAGGTCACACAGTATGGTTTGGATTCACCAACTATTTAACGAAGGGTAGTTTCTTTGCAAAGACTCCAAAGTCTCTTCTCACTAAATAAACTTCAAGGAATGGAGGAAATAGCCAATTGGTTGCTTAAACTAAACCACAACAACAACAAATGGCCTTCCTGGAAATTGGATTCATTCTAACACTTATCATGAGTCAAGCTATCAGTGAGATGGACACCTGAAAAAGATCATGCCGAATGCAGGCGGAGAACAAAGGATAAGTGACGGTGATGGACAGCTGTTTTCTCCTGGACTGGAAAAAAAAAAAGAAGAAAGGCCCTCTGTGGAGAGTTTACAGGATGACCCAGAAAAGAGTGATAATCCAGGATGAGATGGTGTGGAAGGGCTGCAATCTGCTATCACTGAAGGTTGTGGCCATATCAGAACACCAAACCCAACCTGGAGGCAATTCCTTAACCACTAAAACCCAGGACAGGAGATAAGGACTGAATCTCTGATTTCACTACAGAACTGGCAGATGAGGAAACTCCCTCTACTAATGCAGGTTAGCACCTTCCTTGCAATTTATAGTCTCAGAAATTATCCTAGAGCACAGAAAGATTAAGGGACTTGCCCAGGGCTGCACAGCCAGTATGTGTTAGAGGCAGGACTTGAACCCAGGTCCTTCTGGCTGTGAGGTAAGCAGGTGGCTGCTTTTCTCCTAATTGCTAAAAAACTTAAACTTCCATATCTAATTAAACTTTACACAGTAAAACTATTTCTGAAAGACTGGGCTTAAAAATGTATACATATATTTTAAATACATAAGGAGACCTTTTGTTGTTCAGTTGTGTCCAACTCTTCAATACCCCACTGGGGGTTTTCTTGGCATAGATACTGGACTGGTTTGCCATTTCCTTCTCCTGCTCATTTTTCAGGTGAGGAAACTGAGGCAAACAGGGTGAAGTGACATGCCCAGGGTCACACAGCTATAATTAAATGTCTGAGGTCAGATTTGAATTCAGGAAGAGGAGTCCTCTTGACCCCAGACACCCAGTGCTCTATGCACTACGGTGCCACCTAGCTGCCCCCAAAGGAACTTTGTTCTTCTGTTAAAATCCAAATATGCCTTATTGTATGGAAGTGAGCCTGTATTCTCCAAGGCTACACCAGAGTAAAATAAGCACTGACAAGTCCTGGTGACTGGTAAAGGTTGAGAACTGTAAGTCTCTTTTCTGGCTAAATTGGAAGAGGAGCATCTATGGGTTGGCCACAGGGCCTGCCAGAGACCTCTGCAAGTTAGACTGTTGACTAAGTCACCAAGGGCTTGGGATATGATTCACTGAGATGGTCCCTGCCTCAAGTGAAAAAAAATCTTTCAGTAATCAAAGGGACATATACTACTTAAATAAAACTAGATAAAATACTTTTTTGCCAAATGGAGAATGCTTCTGTCCAGTAACAATAACTCTCAGTTTCCTGTGGTCAGTGTGGTACCTCCCCTCCACCCACCCCACACAATATCTGACTTTTGATTTGCTGAGTTTCCTCACCCAAGGGCCACCCTGTCCACTTCCCAAGGAATATCAGACAGCAGATGCATTCCCTGAGAACACGTGTTCTTAACTGGCTTCTGGCTAGTTACTAAGAGTAATTTGTTTTTATCTAACAGATATTCTTTGTCACTTTAAACTTTCTAATTTTTTGCAATTCTATTCTGTGTAATAATATCCCAGAGATCTACATGCAGGGGTGGGGGCGAGGAATGAAGGCTCAGTAGGCTGGACTTTTTCAATGGTGGCATTCAAAGCACCTGGCCTCTGCAAAGAGCTTCCAGAGGGCCACCAAAGTGGCAAAGAAAGGACTTCTGGGGCTGGGCTGGGCTATAACTCTCATCTGTCTGGGATGATATTGAAACAGTCTGCCTCTGACAGTTTGACCCTGGGTAAGGCAATTCACATCTGTGAGCCTCAGTTTCTTTCTTTGTTAAATGGGAAGAATCATACAGACTTAAATAGGATAATGTGAGTAATGTATTTTGCAGCGTTGGAAATGCTAGAGGAATATCAAGTATTCTTATTATTAATCCTTCATTCAGTTTTTATGTGCCACTGTGTCTGTAATTCCTCAAATATGTTGATGACCAATGTGGTCAGTCACTTTTACTCACATTTCCTTTCTCTATAAGGAGAAGACATGACAAGTATCCTTTTCTGACACACTGTGTCAGAGCAGTGTCCTAGCATGTGGTTATGGGAAGCCAGATACTAGGGGTACAAAGACAAAGAGTGAAACAGTCCCTGTTCACAAGGCACTAACAACTAATGGGAGGAGACAACCAATACATATAGAAATGTTTACAGAATAAACAGAAGTCAATAAATAAGACACAAATACAAATGAAGTACAAAGTAGTATGTGAAGAAGACTGCTAACAAGTAGAAGGGGGCATCTCCAGACTTCTCACTAGGTACTAGAGAGCACAGATGGGAGCCCAGGTAAGAGGAAATCTCAATCAGCCTGGTGTCATTGAGGAGCTGATATCAAGGGACCAATTCAATACAGCGGATAAAAGAAGCTCCTATCTTAACTGTTATTTCTTCTTTGTTCAGATGCCAGGCAAAAGATGGGCATAGGGACAGTGTCAGATTCCTCTCAAACTTCAAATTCTACCCAAAGCTGGAATTCCAGCCATGTGGTATCATCTGGGAATAGAAATAAAGGCATGCATCTGTCCAATCTTAATTCATGTCACTCCTCAGCCTCTAGATGTAGTTTGGGAGAGTTGCTGGGAAACTGAGTCAACCAGACTGCAAATGACTAAGAAAACTAAGCCTGCTCTCACTTGCAAATAAATGGGACAAAGCAGCCCGTTTACTGCCTCTTCACAAAGGTGTATTACCTACAGATGCGAGTACGGGCCTCTCATGATTCTGGTGACAGAAATTAACTAGACTTCTAATTTGCGGCTTAAACTATCCAGAGATTCTAAGGTTTGAATGACTGTTTTGCTGTATTAGTGAACTCCATGGTATCCAAAGGGACCCAAGGAAAGTATACCATTCTCATTGGGGATGCTGACACTCACATACATTTCACTGGATTTACTCCACCATAAAAGGTATGGAGTTACTAGATCAAGGCCTTTGTTCAGTCGATTACCGGTTTTTATCATTTGTACTTCTGGAACACAGGCTTCTATCAGCAGCAATAATGAAAAAAATCATTGGGAAGGCCTTATATTCCAATAATGCCTTTCCTCAAGACACTTGATATTGAGCTGATTTTTTGGATATGAGACATTTTAATATCTAGATTATAGTGCAATCACAGACTGTGGATAGATTGTTTCCTCTCAAAACTTATTTTACACTTGAAGAAAAGAAAGTAGAAAGGCTAACTTCTGGGCAGCTTGCTATTCAGTTATTCATTCAAAACCTACTGAGAGCCTACTGTGTAATCAGCAATACCACTCTTGGTGAAGTACAGAATTGGGTGTAACACCGGCTCTTCTCCTTGGATCTCATCAGAAAGTTTAGTGAATGGTCCAAGATGACCAAAAAGACAGCATGAGGTTGGGGAAAGAGCAATGGTCTAGTGATCAGACAAACTGAGTTCATTTCCCAAGACACCACTAACTAGCTGGTGTCGTGGAGACAGCTGATCTGGATTGTTCAAAGCCTGGCTCTTCCATTTGCTACTTGAATGACCATGAGTGATTCAATTACCCTCTTTGGGTCTCAGTTCCCCATCTGTAACATAAAGGGATTGGAGTACATTAGTGGTTCCCAACTGTCTTTCCATGGACCACACAAGTTTTTTCCCAGGCCACAAAACTTCCTAACAAAGCTCCTCATTTCTTAAAACTCACATTAAAAAAATAACCACCAACAACAACTTTACTGACTCATCCTTCTCCTTCTGAAGACCACTAAGCATCTGGAGCTAGGAAACACATAGATACTCTTCCCCAAGACATGGGGCCTGCATGCTGCTAGGAGGAAGCAGCCACTTTTCCTTCAAGGAGTGATAAAATAGATCTCCAGGTGCTGCTGTCAGGTGACGAGTGGCTCCCTTCTAGGTTGTCCTGAGGCAGCTAATAACAGCAAGAGAAGGGGCGACAGAGCATGCTGTCTTTCCAGCAAGCTTCCATCCAAGGCCTGGAAGAAAGCCTCCTGAGGTGTCAAAGCAGACGAACTGTTGTTGTGATAGAATGAAGATAACAATCTCAAAGTGTACCAAGTTATGGGCAAGAAATTGAATGAAGATCTTTGAGGAACCGGTGATGTTCTCATCATTGCTGTCCACTGAAGGCCAGCCAAGGCTTCAGATGAGAAAGGAAGATTTTGGAAGTGACTGGTTAAGAAGATGGTGTCTAAGATTGGGATTCTGATTTCTAGACCATGGCTTAGATTAAAGGAATGACAAAACCCTGGACAGGGATTGTCTACACCAAAAAAAAGGCTTGTAAGAAAGTAACTGCCTGGAATTAAAAAAAACCTCATCAGGAAGGTATTAAACATAAAACAAAGGGTGAGGGAGAAAACTGTCTATGTATTTCCACCAAGTTGAACATCTGTTGGTGTTGGCTATCAAAAAAAGAGATGTAGACTTAAGACAATTTCCATCTTCAAAATGCAGAGGAACAAACAAAGGAGAGCTAACATAACATATGATAGTCAGGCTTCACAAAGATCATGGCTAAAACGCTGGGTTAAATTTATGAAGACTTCTGCTTGGTCCTAGAGGGGACAATCAGACACAATGGACAGAAGTTATAAAGAGGGAAATTTTGACTTGATTCCTTAAAAACCCTAACAAGTGGAGTCATGAAAAAATGGAACCACCTCTGGAAGCATGGTGTTTTTACTCACTGAAGGTCTCCATGCAAATGCTAGGTGCCACTTGTCAGACATGTTACAGCAAAGATTTTTTTTCAGTTATAGGTTGGAATAGGTGGCTGTTGAACTCTGAAATTATGAGATTCTCTGAGCTAAGGATTTCAACTAGAAAAAGCCAACTGCCCTGTGTCATCAAGCTAGGCAGCCGCCAAAGTAAATGCAATGATTGAACATTTCATGCCAGGAAGAACTCCCTCTCCTCATGCCGAGTGCCCATTTTGTTGTTCCTCCCCCATCTCTTCACTGTGGATATTTGTAATCTCTGTGCAGTTTCTTTAGGATGGCAGAGAACTCAAACATCAATGAAAGTTTTATGTTTTTATGTTCTAGAATGGCCATCATGTTCAGTGGGAACAGGCTTAATGAAAAAGTAATCTAGTTCTGCTCCACAATGTAAACCAATCTAATTGGGTTCTGTGTATCTGTGTGTATGCTGGGAAGGGGTGAGTGATGAGTTTTCTCTCTGTATGGGAGCATAAGGGCTATCCACGCAACCCTGCAGAGAAGATAACATGCATACTACCCAATGCACTAAGCCTGAGAGTGGAATCTTAGTAGGGACATGGAGGAAGCTCATGATTTCTGGGAATTCCAGAAAGATTCAGGGAAGAAATGGGATCATGACTCAAAGGCAGCTAGATGGTACAGCGGATGGAACGCTAGGCCTGGAGTCAGAAGACCTGAGTTCAAATCTGGTCTAAGATACTTCCTAGCTGGACAAACCTGGGCAAGGTGGTTAACCTCAGTTTATCTCAGTTTCATCATCTACAAAATGGGAATGACAATACCACCTTCCTCCCAGGATTGTTGTGAGGATCAAATAATATATTATACGTAAAGAGCTGAGCACAGTGTCTGGCACATAGAGAGTGCTATATAAATGTTAGCTATTACTATGATGATGATGATGATGATGATAATGATGACGACGACGACGACTCCTCGTGGTCATTCCAAAGCTTTGATGCACCATACCTCCCAAAACCTGAAAATTTGGGTTTCAGGGTAAAATCAGGAGAGAGATAGCTATATATATATATATATATATATATATATATATATATATATATATATGAAAAGATCGTCATATTTACGTAACTGAGACTAAGTGCTTATCTATGACCATAGTTTTGATAATACAGAGTAGTTCATTATACATCAATTTTAATCTGTTGGAATGTCGGTATTTAATCACAAAAATATAATGTTACATTAGAATAGTGCTTTAGAGTTTATAAAGAACTTGCATGCTTGTTACTTAGTGTGGTTTGTATTAAAATTCCGTAAGATTTAGAGGAAAGGGTTTATTGTTCTCTCCTCTTTCTCTCTCTTTTTACCAGGTAGATCAGAGATGTCAGGAGACTAGTCCAAGGCCAGGCACCATGGGGAAATGCCTGGCACAGACAAGATTACAGCCTCAGTTTTCTTCCTCCTAGTCCAATGCTCTCCCCATACCTCCCTCTAGAAGCCACAGCAGATCTTTGACAATTGTCCCCATGCAGGTTTTTAGGGTTGCTTTAGTACAAGTGAAATTAAATCACTTGAAAAACCCTAATGCTCATTTGCAGAAACTAAAACGAAAGCTTTCCACTGCAAATAGATTGGAAAATGATGGGGTTGGCTTTCCAAAGTACAGGATCTACCTGAGATGTGGGTAGCTTCAGGAGATAGCTGCCAATGGCAACATAGCAAATATCATCTATGCTCAAAAACAGGGGGCTGGGGCTGGGGGTGGCATGTGAGGAATCCTTCATCAGCTTTGCATGACCATTACCTATTTTGAATAATATTCAGCTTTCTATTTCAGCAGTGTAGACTGGTAAAGCATTTGCATGAGAATACAAAATACATCAATTACCACTGCAGGAAGCACTTAAAACATAAGGTAATTATACAGTATGGGCATGGTTTCCCAGAACTCAAACAAAATCACAACTCATTCTCCAGTCACCCTCTAAGGCAATTATTATTCTGTGTTACCCCTGACCTTGCTCACTAAAAATCCCTGTCTTTACAATTATATTCACATTATAAATTCCTACTTTGTTCTTTTGCCATCAAGCTTTCCCAGTTGCCTCAGAAAATTTGCATTCTGTAAAAAGCTGACCTCGACAGCTAATGGAGATGGATTCTCCAGTTACGCCTGGGCTCAGAAGAGAAGTACTGCAAGCTTTCCAAATGTATTTAAGCAAAGCATTTCTACGTGAAACACACTCCGAAGAGCGGTTCCTTGTGTGGCATTCCCCTCGCCCAGAAACTGTCCACACGGCCAATGGCTCCTTTGGTTGCCATTCAAGGCCTGCCACAATATGATCCAGAGATACTTTTTCAGTCTCCTCCCCGGTGCTGTTTTGCAGGAGCCCTCCTCTGTCCCAGCAACTCCAAAGAGAAACATGCCCAGGTCTGCTGATCTTGAACTACATGGAAGGAAAAAGATGTAGTAATCATGGGAAACATGCAGCCTCCAGGACTAATGCTGTGATTTCTTTAGGCTAGCATTAGAGAGTGAGACTAGTTTACTGCTGGGATGAGGAAAGTGTCACTAACTGTCCTCTAATTTCAGCTGCAGAATCTAGAATGAGATGAAATGCCCTAGCAAGGATCTGACCATATGGAATATGATGGAAACAGAACTACGCTATACTCATGTCTTTATCCTCAATTCCACGGTTACCTGTAATCCAAATATCCATCTACCCATCCATCCACTTATCTGTTGTTTTTGACAATACTGACCTTGTTATTTACTCTAACCGTAGATCTTGATATATAAAATTTGAACTCAGTGATTTCCTGTATCTCAAGACTATTTTTTTCTCTCCAAGTACAATCACCTGACACTTATTCTTATGGAAAATGATTCCATTTGTTTCTAACCACATCTCTGATATTTACTATGTGACCTGGAATTGCATTAACTTCGTGAGGGCAGAGTCATGGCTTATTCATTTCTGTATTTCCCATAGTGCTTAGGACAGAGCCTTACTGAGTACGCACTCTAAATATTTGTTAAATAAATGAATGAATGAATGCATGAATGAGCAGTTCCTACCCTCCAAGGCAATATCACTCTATTATTAACAATAACAGCACATTTCAAACCATTTTAGTTCTGGCTGGCTCCTGGCAAATAGAACTCCATGCTTTGAATTGGTCATCTGGTCAACAAGGTTATCATTTGGATGCTCCAATCATCACTCAGCACTACAGTTTTGGATGCCACAAACACAGAAATTCCTTGGACTTCAATGGGTCTTTTATAGACACAGGGACTCAAATAGTTGTTTATTTTCAAATGCATTTGCTACAAAACTGATTAATGCAAATGGAAATGCATTCAAGACAGAGCAAACCTTTACCTTTGTGAAATTTTCCAGTCCAAAGAGAGGATAGTGGTGTTTAAATTTAAGAGTGAGCTACTCCAGAGGTTGTCAGCAGGGAGGCAAGCATAGGGCGGAAGGTGTGCAAGTACTCTGATACCTCAATGAGTCTGTATGATGTCAGTTAACCCCACTATATACCAAAGTCTTATGTGAGCACTTCTGTCTCCAAGGAGTGGTTGATGCCTTACACAAAGTTCTGGGGTAAGATTTGAAGAATCATAAATCACAAGCTGGAAAGGACATTAAAAGCATTCAGTTCAATTCTCTCCTTTTAAATATGACTAAACTGACACAGAGAAAGCAATGACTTGCTCAGGGTCCCATAGCTAGTATGTCTTAGAGTCGAAATCTAAGACTTCGATGCAAGATTTGAACCCAGATGCTAAGCCCAGTACTCTGTTACCCCTATGCTGCCTCTCTTGGGATGACTAGGAATCTGCCCTAACCCTAAATTGCCCAACTGATACTCCATGGAGCATGCCATGGTGTCAGTGTGCAATGTCATTATACTGAAATCATAGTTTCAATTACTGGGGCACTCTCAGAGCTCCCCATCCCCTACCCTCTTCTATGCCATCATAATTCCTGGGACACTAAACTTGGACTACATTTCTCTCTTTACTGGAGAATTTCATAAAGGACAAGACTTGGATAGTATCAAGCTTAAAGAAATCAGTTTAGTGGCATAGAGTTAATTTTTCAAAATAGCTTAGTCTACACTCTACACTGCATAATTAACCAAGGACCTCTTCCCTGAGCATTTCTGTTAGCCCTCACCCAGCTCTTCACAAAACAAAACCCAAAACTCATTTGAAGAGACTCAAGAGATTGGGTTCTTCTTGGAGTTGCAACTTTTGGTACTGATTCTAAATGGGGCTCCTTGGGAGAAGAATTTGCAATGACCCACTGGCTTAGTGGAGGTAATCATGGATTTCCTCTGAAGGGTAATACTTTGGGGGAAACCTTATAATAACTGGCACTTCTGACTATTACTACACAGATAAAGATTCAATCTGTGGCAAGTCAGGAAATCTCCAGCTTCATCATTGGATGAAAAACAGTACCTGACAATTGATTATTTTTGAAGATTTTGTTTTCCAGTATCAAAGAAGAGAGTAATGAAATTGTATCTGAGCAGAAGGAAGCTAAATTATTTATCTCATACTAATTTTTACCAGATGGTTGGTGGTGAAAAATCTCCATCAGAGAATGTGCTGTATATATTACTTTTAGGATAATCAAGGGATCCAACTTTGGATTTGAATGGTAAATTTATATTGAGCCTTACAGCTCCCCCTGATTCTATGCACAGGAGGTTCTAAATATACATGATTAGAATATAATAAATCTTATCATGAAGTTAGGATAAGTTACATCATCTACTCAATAATCACATCAGTAGAGGGACTGCTGCTCCTTCCTTTTTAATCTTCAGAAGAGAAGAAAGGTAGAGGTCAATTCTATCCTCCCCATCAGTCTTTGGAGAGGCCACCAAAAGAGAAAGAAAAGAAGGAATCTCTCTGGTTTTTCCTTGGATTCTTCTAACTCTCACAGGCCCACAGACATTCTGCCTTTAACTGGTAATTAACTTGTTCTCTGGGGAAAGGAGTAAAAGGGGAGATGTAAGGGAAGTAGAGACATCCAGAGGCAGATCTCAGCTCCAGATTTCTTCCTCCCAGCCTGTGCCCAAGAACAGGGATGCACAGTGATTAGAACACAGTAGACCCTTAATAAATGTTTACTGATCAATTTATGGGTTGATTGACAGTGATTTTGTGGAGAGTCCAATCACTCATTCATTTGTCTCTTCTCAAGTTTTCTTACTCAGAAAGGGGGAGAGGATATTAAACTGAATCTCTGTTGGAGGCCATTCTTGATTTCTCCAGTTGTTAGTACCTCGTCCTCATTAAAATGTAAGCTAGTTGAGGGCAGGGAAGGCTTTACTTTTATAACGGTATCCCTAGAACACTGCTTGCCTCACAGTGGATGCTAATAATGCATATTCATTCATTCATTTCTGAACATCCTTATCATCTCAGTAGAACGTAAGCTCCTCTTGGGCAGGGGCTCTCTCACTCTGGTACTTGTAGCCTCAGTATCTGAGGAGGTGGTACCATGCAACAGCAGTTTGGTGACTGATTCTGCCACTCAAAGGCAGCTTACTTTCCAGTGGCCTCCCTCCAGCAAGGAGCCATTTCATGTCCTTAACTATGAGTCCTGAAGCTCCTAAGAATTCAGAGCTTTGCTAGGTAACAACTCAGTCAAACCTCTGCTCTTCTGCCAAATGTCTGTCGTCGTTGTCATCGTCGTCACCGTCATCATCACCATTATAATTGCTGACTAAATTGTGGAGGCTGATTAGAGTATGTGACAAGCCAGGGGCTTCTCAGACCTTCTCTTGGCTCCACAGTTTTTGTACAAATTGAGCCCACTTCTAATGGTGCTCAGCTCTTCTGTCTGCTGCAGTCTGGACACTCAGTAATCAATAAGCACTGATTAAGTGCCTACTGTGTGCCAAGCTCTGTTTGTACAGATACAAGGAAACCTGGAGGGAACAACAGTGAGTGGAGACCCAGGCTTGCTGGAGAAAGAGAGGGGGAAATAGGGTGGAGTTATGGAGTACAAAGGCAGACCCCCAAACCATCCCTGCCCTTTAGAAGCTTACACTCTAGGATACAGCATGTAGGTTGATAAGTAGATATAGGATAATGGGGAGTACACTGATAACTGGCTGAAGAACTTTCACTAACAAGGGTCTTTCAGTTTGAGAAGCTGCCCCCCTCCCACTAGGTCAGGCCACACAATATCTTTTAGGTCCCTAAAGCAGTCAGTACCTGACTAGTGACCCCCAATGAGGGGAGAGTGCTACAATACAGTCAGAAGCTTTGCCAAGACACACCCTCGTGCTCAGTAATGAGCTTCACATTGGGAGGAGGGAGAGAAAGTAGCAGAAAAAGAGAGAGAACAGAGGTCCCCTTGCATTTGTTTTGCAAGGTGTAGACAAGTTACCTGTTCTTCCCAGAATAAAAGCTCGCACTTCCACCTCTTTTAAATGTTGCTGACTGTTCTATGCTCAGACACACCCTGGTGCTAAACTACGGGACGTTGGAGGCGAGCCTGGAGACAGCCTGGTACCCTCCGCAGAACAAATGCAGCGTCACCAAAATGCTCTGGCTCACACTAGGGCCTGGCTCCCAGGCTGTCTAGGATCTAGTTAGTCTCTTTTAGGGGAGGGAACAATGCTCAGACACAGTGAATGACCTATGCTAGCAAATGCACACTCAGCTGGGAAAGGAAGAATGGAACTGCAACCAGTTCTTTCTCTTATTAGTAAACATCTGGCTAGGGGCTTTTATAAGGGCTGATGGTTGGAAAGTAACAAGAACAGCAGAGGTCATGGCAAAGAGCTGCCATCAGAATAGGGGTGCTTACTGCACAAACAAGGGAGAGGGAGAGGCAGGTGTGCGAAAAGCAACCAGCCACTGGAGGCCAGGCCCACATACATATGCACACACATGAAGCCAGGGAAATGACTGAAGATTACAGATTTGTCTTTTCAGCAACATTAACTCCCGATTCTGCTAAATAGTCTCAGAGTATATCCAAAGTCTCTTAATGTATTTTGAGTAAGCCGCAGGGGCAAAGGCCCTTCTACACTCCATAACTCCACTCTATTTTCCCCTCCCTTTCTCCAGCAAGCCTAGGTCTCCACTCACTGTTGTTCTCTCCAGGTTTCTGACAACTACCACGCTACCTCCAGCCAGCACTCTGAACCCCAGGTTCTCATTCAACCCTTCCCCTGCTCCCGAAGAACAAACAGTACCCTACCCTCCAAGGAATTTAAAGGGAACTGGCTCTGAGGAATGCAGGAGAACATGACAGAGGGGACACCTACAGTAACAGATGGGGAAATTCAAAGTTCAATTGTTTACAACTGAATCCTTTTGAATCAGTTGGCCATTGAATCCTAGTCTTCCAGGTATGGACCAAGTCAAATCAACAAGCATTTATTAAGTGCGCACTATGTTCCAGGCACTGGGCTAAGAGCTAGGAGTTCAAAGAAAAGCAAAATCAGTCCCTGCCCTCGACTCCATATAAACAATATCACGACAGGAAAAACTGTAGATAATAAACAGAGGGAAGACATTATTGCATTAAAGTGGATGGGGAAAAGCTTTTCATAGAAGGTGGGAATTTAGTTGAGACTTGAAGAAAGCCAGGAGAACAAGGAGATAGTGACAAGGAGGGAGAACATTCCAGGCAGATGGGACAGCCAGAAAAAAAATGCAGAATTAGGAGGAAGTGTCTTTTTGGAAGAACAGCAAGGAAGTTAGAGCCACTGGATCCTAGAGAAGATGTGAGAAGCCTGGAAGGGTAGGAAAGGACCTTAAAAATCAAAGGAAGCATTTGGCCTCTTCTCCTTAACTTCCCCCTGTTCACTGTGGACCTCCTTACCATTCAATTCGATTTCCTCTGGGTGGAAAGGTTATGGCCAGAGCATCCATTTCCAGCCCTCCCACATCTCTTTATTCACTCTCAATCTGGCACACAATCTGCTTACCAAGCTGAAGCAGGCACTTTCTCCTACGGCCTCTCTTTCTCCATGCTTCCCCCTCACCCCAACCCTGCCAAGCATGATGCTCTTAGGGTGTATTATCCACCCCTCCAACACCTGAATAAGTCCCTGCTAGGAAATGAGGTGCTTGGGGAGGGGCAGTATTTCCTTCACTCCCTGGAAGCGGGCTTGGCAGCATATCAAGCTTGCTTTTGTTTATAAAGTTAGAACAATCCATTCATCTCAGTACAGTTGTTTTCCTAGGCCTATTGACACCTTTGACTTGAATGTATGGACAGATGAATGCATCTGGGCTCTGGGAAGTCTTTTTCAGCAGCACAGCTAGGCTGGACTTAGTCACTCACTGTCTTCATCCCTCCCCAGCCTCTTCCACACTTTGTGATCAATAGCAATCAAAGCCAATGCTACCAACATGGACCTATCGAGTACCTACTAGCACTGTGTAAAGCACTGACGACTCAAAGACAAAGGAACAGTGTCTGCCCTCAAGCAGCTTACATTCTACCGAGGGGAACAGATCCAACACAAGATGACAGATGGCTGTCATCTAATCTTTGAAGTCTATCCAAGGAACTCGGGGGTCTAATTTCTATTTGTTTCTTTCATGAATACAGGACAAGGGGAAAGAAACTAGATCTGTAATTTTATTGATACCGGGAAATCCTGGATTAGGAATTTTCCTTGACTAACACAGGCTAGCACCTTATTTACAATGTAGAGTCTTAGAGTGGTGCCTAGTGAACCTTTTAGTGCCTTGGGTCAAGGACAGTTTGTGTCAGAGGTGGGACCTGAACCCAGATCTTCCTGGCCCAGAGGTTAGCTCTTTACATACTGTGCCCCAGTGCCTCTCTTTCACAGCTACAAAAGATTTAAATAATTGACTGATCCTGATATTTATATTAATTTGTGCAGAAGATTGCCATCTCTAAGAAAACCTATTGCTTGAAAGGTCTAATCCCATGCTTTTAGAAACCACCATACTTTAAAATCGAGTTCTCTAAAAGACGAGGAATTTTTAAATAGGGTGAACTTTTTAAATAAGAAATAAATGTTGCAGCTTGCTGATGAACTACAACAGGCCAGAAACATCATGTCAATAGCACACTTCAGATGTTGTTATTATGAGAGGAGAATAATTTGGAAGAAAGCAGAGCAGCTGACAAAAAATCACAGTCTCAGTTTTGAATTCCCACATTTTACAAAGAAGTTAGGCCCGCATAAACAATCACTGAGCTCTGTAGACAATGGCAACTACAACACTGATTGGTAATGAATTCTCTAGCTGCCCCCAGAAGAGCCAAGGGCATACCCTCACACTATGGCATGGGGGAGCTCCCTTATTCAGAGGTGTGAAACTCATTTTCAGCGCCCACCAAACTCCTGACTATAGCTGGAACCAGATAAAAATGTCACTGAGAAAGAGTTTACAAAATAAAGAAAAATATGATGCAATCCAAACAATGTTAATTTGTTGTTTTCTCAGTCAATACTTAGCCAGCAGGGATCCAGTTTCTATTTGAGTTTGACACCACTGCCTTATAACATGGCTCTTTTTAATCCATGGGTTCAACTGTATAATGGGTCAGGGCATTCATTCTATAACTGAACACTTGATGAATACTTGTTACGTACAAGTCTCTACCTATGCTGAAGGTCGTGGAGTATGCCAAGAGGAAAAAGGTGCATTCTCTGCCTTCAAGGAACTTACAGTCCAGCATGTAATGGAAAATATGTATACAAACCATATGTAGAAATGACCCGATGTGAGTGTGGAAGCTCTGGCCCCCACAATGGTGTTATGAAGCGTCCCCATCGTTTTGAAAGATTTACCACTCTTTTTTGGCTCCAGATTGACTACCTACATGACAAATAATAAAACAGATCAAGGAAGCAAACACGGGTGCAGCTCTCATTGCCAAAAGCTGCCCATGAGGCATATTTTCCCCAGCTTCCGCTGCAGAGGTGACAGCTGAATGCTCCTTAAAATGCCTCCCAAGGAGTTTCAAAATCCCTAGCCTACAAAGTTCTCTTCATATATAGTCCCTTTTCTTCTTCTGCTGATCTCTCCATTTTCTTTCTTTTATATTCTGCACACAGTTATTATGGATCTATTCTTCAGCCTTCTCTAGTCAGTTACATATAAATGTATAACACACACACACACACACCCCATCATCATCTTAGGGAGAAGGCCACCTGCCTCTCCTTCCCTGATTTCTCTCTCTCTGCTCTGTGTCTATCACCTCTGTTCAATGAGACCTTTAAGACCTCTTCATTTACTGGGTACTGGCCAGTCAAAAGGATAGTGGAATGTTGGGCCAAGTCAAGCTACTCTGTACTACCTGGTGATTTTATATCAATTCCAGGCTCTGGAATACATATTCTAAGTAAAAGGGGTGACTATCAGGGTCACTGGGGAGGTCCTGGGAGGGAAGGGAAGGGGCAAAGGGAAGAAAGAAGTGAGTGCAGAGAAATACAAGGTGGAGCCAATGAAAACGGCAGTCTTTCATCCATGATCAGCTGGAAATCAGGGCTCAATAAAGTCCTGCCATTATACTTTAACAAAATTACATTTCCATGTCTCCATTTTATTTATCTCTTGACATCAATTCTAACAGATCAACCCCTTTCCCCTAGTCCCTTCTTTAGTCATTTGTATGCCAAAATCACAATGCAACTGGAAATCAGTTAGCATCAGGAATCTTAATGGATCGTACAAATGTAGGACATTTTGTTAACACTTGGAATAACATCTTTATTTTAGATTGGCACCTAATTTAAACCTTAAGAGTCTGGGAAAATCAGCACGGGGGAGAGTTAGTAGGATCAAGATCCAAAAAAATCTTGACAGACTACAACACTGGTTTGAATCTTATAAGATGATTTTTTTTTGTTTTCTTGTTCAATCCTTCAGTTGTGTTTGTATATTTGTGACCCCATCTGGGGTTTTCTTGGCAAAGATACTGGAGTGGTTTGCCACTTCCTTCTCCAGCTCATTTTACAGAAGAGGAAACTGAGAAAATAGGGTGAAGTGACTTGCCCAGGGTCACATAGCTAGTAAACGTCTGAGTTCAGATATGAACTCAGGGAGATGAGTCTTCCTGACCCCAGGCCAAGCCCTCTATCCATTGCAACACAACCTAAGTGCCCCAAAATGAAATTCTGTAAAGGTCAAAGTAAAGTCTTGAGTTCATAAATCAACTTTACCAGTACAACATGAGGAGGAGTTGTTCTGAAAGAGACCTGGAGGGATGGGGGTGAGTCAGCGGCCTGTAACCCAAGGGAAGTCAGCAATGTCATATGGCAGCTCAAAAAGCTAGTGAAATCTTAGGCTGTGTTGGGAGAGACAGCAATCAGTCACGTAGTCAATAAACGTTTATTAAATGTTTACTATGTGTCAGGTACTTTTCCAGGTGCCGGAGTTACAAATATGAAAGGGAGAGGGAGAGAAAGAGGAGGAAGGAAGCCAGGGAAGATACGTGATGGAGGGGCATGGTGGAACAGCAGTCAGGGAAACCCCCAAATAGTGCATTCAGGTGAGAAATGAGTCGACTTAAATGGAGGCTTTGGAGTCCTCGGGGCTACCTTCCAGTCTGAGGAACAGAGGGTGCTGAAGAGCTGGAGTCCCAACGCCAACAGGAAGCTTGCAGGATGATCAGGTTTTCCCAATAAAGAGCTTCCTGGGACATGGTGGAGAAGTCAGAAAAGTCCCAGAGTAGTGCAGACAGGTGAAAAACGAGGTGTCTGAGCTGAGCGCCTTCCTTCTATGGAGGCTTTGGAGTTCATGTTCCCATTCTCCAATAAGAAGGACAGAGGCTAGTGATGAGGTGGAGTGCCAAGACAATGGGATCTTACAGGATGATGAGATTTCCCAATAATAAGCACGTACAGGAATAGAGGGATAAAAAGTCCACTGTGATCTGTCTTCCTCAGAACTCCTCAGAGGGATGGTGATCAGTTATGGCCACCAGTTTAAGCAGACCATGGGTAAGCTGGAAAGTATCCAATGAAGGGGACAGCAGGGTGCTGAAGGAGCTTGAGTCCACCTGGCCTGGAGAAGGCTCGATGGGTATGACAGCTGTCTTCAAGGACAGAGTGTTCCAAAAGGCTTAGTGCAGTTTTAAGTTTTAACAGCACTAAGGGATCTGGGACACTCTATCATTGAAGGGTGATAATATGAAGAATGGATTCAACTTGTTCTGTTCATCCTCAGAAGGCAGAACCAGGAGAAATGGGTAGAAGTTGCAGAGAGGCAAACTGACACTTGGTGTAAGGCAAAGCTTTACTGATGACAAGAGCTGTCCCAAACTAGAACGGGCTGCCTTGACAAGTGGTAGTGAGGTCTCCAAGCAGAGACTAGATGACCCCTTATGGGATATGTCATACTGGAGATTCCTTCTAGTAGACTAGACGGTCACTGAAATTCTTTTCATCTCTCAAATTCTATGATTCACTGGAAAGCTATCAGATGAACCACATTTTTAGATTGAGTTCACTTGCCATCTTTAACTCTCCAGTTGTGGATGTTAAACTTTTCACTAAGTAATGGTGGGGATGGCATTAAGTACTGCTCTTAGGCTGGGTGTACAACTGCACCTCCGCTTCTTTTGAATGAAGTAAAGGATTTTTCTTCCAATTGCTCATGAATGAATAATGGCAAGGGCTTAAACTTAGACACTGATCTTTTGCAAAGCACCTTACATTAAGTCACAGAGACAAAAAAAATTAAGAAAACTCTTCTATCTCCATTTCTAACGGCCCATACGTAAGTCTAAAATTGAGGGTTCTTTTATTCTATTTACTGATTCTTTAAGTGCTAATCAATTAATCAATAAGTATTTATTAAGCACCTACTATGTGACAGGTACCATGCTAAGTTCTGGGGATACAAAAATAGGCAAAAGATAGTTCCTGACCTCAAGGAGCTTACAATATAATGTTCCTTCTTTCAAAATGTTGTAGCTATGCTTGCGAGTTCTGAAACAATGAGAAGTTTAGTTGGGTTAAAGATTAATCAGAAGGGAGGCAATGAAAATAGTAACCAAAGTTAGGATCATCTTCAACTGGAAGATGAAGAAAAAAGAAATGAAATATAAGCAGGAATACAAAAAGTAATCTCAAATATATGAACAAGATAGAAATAAAATGCTCAATCTGAGTGGTAAGGTGGAACCAAAGGTGACTAGGTCAGGGGAAAGAGGCAAATAATTGCTATAAAGGGAATATTGGAATGACTTACACACAAATGAAACATGGGAGAAGGAAGCATAGCATGCTTTAAACCAATCAGTACAATCTTGTATAATGATGGTGAAACTGTGAGATAATTTATGATTAGTAATGGAACATGGCTATTTTACTATTTCCAGCTGGAGATTAGTAGTTGGAGCTGATGGTAATTAATGGTTTTTATCCAATCATAAGATACATGTCAATTATATTAACCCTATCTGTGGGGTTAAAAGGAGAAGGCATACCTTTTTTAATACTCCCACTTCCATTATACCAGACGTCAGCCAACCCCTTAATTTTCATTGAGCATGTGATTCCTACTGCTAATGGGTCATCACTGCATAGCCCTGACTCTGTCACCCTAGATCAAGACTGAGTAGCCATTGTAACCCAAGGCTAAACAGAAGGATTAAGCAATGTCACTGCCAGCGCAGAGGGAGGAAAAGATAGAAAAGAACAGGAAAGCAGGGATGAATGCAAAAAAGGTTGTCAGAGAGTAGGAATGAAAAAAGGAAAGCGGAGTTAGAAAGAGATTTCCCTGGTGGAACTCACTGTCCAATGCCTGCCACACAGAACTTAGTGAAATCAGTCATATGGTAGTCATAAGACAATAGTCTCTAACATCTGCCCGGGGATGGGAAACAACAGCAGAAATCCCCTTCTGGCTCTCTCAGAAGCTGAAGAATACTAGTCCTCAGGCTGGAAATAGCAGGTAGTCAACAATCCAAAGTAGAGGTGCCCACCATTAGCCTTGGGAAGATGCCAGTTAGTCACCAAAAGTTTGGTGCTGGTGGGAAACAAAGGTAGATGCTGAAAAATGAGTCTCTAATTTCCAATCCTGTATATGGATAATACAAAGGGTCAGAATAGAGATCAAATAGATAAGTGGTTCTTATAAACTTACTTAAAGGGAGCACTCCCAATGTCCAGGACAACAAAAACACTTGGAAGGAACTACAGAGCTTCTGGAAGCTCTCTTGATCCATCCAGAAAAGGCTTTTTGGTGGGGAAAAGGGACAATAATGAAAGAGAGGAAGGGAAGGAAAACAGGAAGAGAGGGAGGGAGGAAGGAAGGAAAGAAGGGAGGGAGGGAGGGAGGAAGGAAGGAAGGAAGGAAGGAAGGGACAGATGGATGGAAAGAAGAAAGAATGGAAGGAAAGAGAGCCAAAGAGTGAGGAAGAAAGGAGCCTACCAGGTAGGTACTTTATGAAGGCCAGTCACACTTGCAAGCCTTGACTGATTGTCAGGTGGCAAACATCTGTTATCTTTAATGACTTCTACCAAAGCTTTTCAAAGAGTTGGGAACATCACCCCTATTCACTTTAAAGTGCATTTTTTCAATTAACAGAAGAGTTCCTTTCACAGGAAGATATTGCCATTTGATTGCAAGCTCATCCATTTCAGCCTCTGGAGCATCCTATTTATTTCTCAGAACTGCAGAGGTTTTATCCATTGCTTTGGCCCTAATATTTTTCTATGAAAGGAAAATCCTGTTACTTAGGAGTCAACTCAAATCAGTCTTAGACAACATTAAAACTCAATTGGTTCTTAACAAGCACTTTTTGAGCACCTCAGATGTGTGGGGGGACACCTTATAAGGTGTGATATGTAAGGAAGAGCCTTGGATTAGAGAACAGGATTAGGAACTGCTTCCTAGTCCTGGATCTTGCCACAAATTACCTATAGCCTCTGACAAGCTGCTATCCCTTCCTGGGGACTTTCCTATCTGGAAAACGAGTGGATTGAACTAGGTGATCTCTATGAAAACATTATCTAGCTGAATCTTTCAGAAAAGGATCTGCTACTCTTTTGTTTACCTTAAAATTGTTGTAGGAATGTATAGCTCCTCATCCTTCCTGTTGCTAATGCGGATCCCTCAACCTGGAAATCACTATGTGTGTACACACATATACATGAATATACACTTACATATATATGCATGTACACATACATACATGTGTGTATATATTTTTTCTATTTAGTTTTCTACGTTCACACAGTTTCCTCCCCAATCAAATATATAAGCTCCTTGAAGGCAAGAATTCTCTTTTTCTGTCTTCGTATCCACAGGGCCTGGCACCTGGGAGCACTTCACAAATGCTTGTTGAATGAATGTGGTATTACAATTATTTATAACATAGCTACAATTAAGTAAGGAACGAAAGAATTTAACGTGCGCTCTGGGGGCCTCCATCTTTGTCGATTTCTCTACTGTGCCTATCATTAGAATAGCATTCCTCAGTAAATGCTCGTTAGTCATCTCATAACTGTGCTGCACAGAAATTAAGAGGGACATAAGGATGCATAAAATATATAGCCTTTAAAACTTTCTAATTTAATTGTTAAAGCCAAAATTCTAAAATGGAATCCCGTGTGATGGTGGGAATGGACCTAAGTATGCTACTTCTTCCTCATTGATCTCTTCCCCCCTCATGGCAATGTTTGCAAGAAGCAGCTAAATTCATTCTACATGCTTCAGATTCACAGAGTTTTATTCCAGCTGTGTATGAATAGAGATCCAAGTTCACATCCAACTTCCCCCTACTCCAGATTTTTTTTGTACTTCCCAGGTAGGGAGAAAGTCAAACTTCTGATATAGTTATGGCTATTAACTACCCCAAATCACAGACTGAAATCCATCGGCTACTATAGTTGCTAAAACACTACCCCAATGAACAAAACATCATATTCATTCTGATAAAGAAAGGACTTTCTTGATTTATTCCTGATTTTTAAAGGGGCCATGTTTAAGTAACAGTCCAAAAATGGATCAGCCCCAAATAATCTGATAGATTCATTAATTTTCTTTCCATTGAAACAATCAATTAGAGACAGCATGGTAGATTACAAAAAAGCATTGGATCTGAAGGAAGATGAAGTGAAACTGAGTCCCAGTTCTGCCATGTAGTACCTGTGTGTGACTTTGGGCAGGTCACTTAAATTCTCTGGGTCTCAGTTCTCTCCTTGGTAAAGTCTCCTCTGAGCTTTAAATATGTGGTGCTATTATCCTAGCTCTAAATCCTATGATTTTTAATAGAAAAATCTGTCATAAATGTGAGCATTATAAAAGCCAATACTACGTGAAAATGTGTTCATATTTGTGATTGCAATTTCCCAACCACATGCAATGTTTCAGAGGTATGATTTTTCTTTAAGATAAGAGGGAAGAGATATTTTCCCATACAAATCATAATTTTCAGAAGAAGCAAAAAATGTGAACTTGTCAAAACATGCAGTTTCCTTTACAGAGACGAAGTGGGAAATCCTCCCAGCAATTACTAATTGAAATCATTGCTCACATTCAGAGCCTACCTAGCAATGTGTAACTAATAAAAGACAGCACCTTCTTCTCCAATACTGCTGATTTGTACATGCTTAAGACATACCTCCAAATCCCATTTTATTACAAAGGGTAAGAGATAGTTAGAAGAGCTGAGAGGCTGGCAGTAACTGGATTAGACTAGAGGGGGGCAGTAACTTAGATGAAAAACTTTGAATAACCATGGACAAATGACCACATCTTGATGTTAAGTTCTTCATCTATCATGGTAACAATCATCCTTTCACTGTCTACTTCATACTAGAGAAATGTGGATTTTTATTTTGGTATTTAGGCTAATTATGCTGTCCAGTTATTTAGGCAACAGGGATGACCCTAAAGTCACAATGACAATGAATTTGAGTCAGGTGAATACTCAGTGAGACCACTTTTCCATTTTGCTAGGGAAAAAAAAAATCTGAATTTCCAAAGGAGAGCAACGTGGAGTAGTGGCAAGAGAAGCTGGATTTTAGAAACCAAAGGTGTAGTTCTAGTTTAACCACTTACGGCTGTGCAATGTTGGGCAAATCACTTAACTTCTCAGGGTCTCAGTTTCCTCATAAGTTGCCTTGGTGGTAAATACTCATACTTGTACTGCCTACCTCATAAGGGCTGCTGTAAAGGAAAGAATTTTGCCAACCTTATAGGAGTGTATGTCTCAGTGAGTTGCTACCTTTTGTTCAGACAAGTGACTGACTATTCCAGCTGTCTTGAATAGCCTAGAATAGGGGTGGGGAACCTGCGGCCCTGAAGCCACATGTGGCAGCCTTCTAGATCCTTAAATTCAGCCTTTTGACTGAATTAAAATTTTACATTTTTACATTTTACATCCAAATCCTTTCGATAAAAGGATTTATTCTGTAAAATTTGGATTCAGTCAAAAGGCTGCACTAAAGGATCTAGAAAGCTGCAGGTTCCCTACCCCTAGCCTAGAAGCTATTTCAAATATTCCCTCTGCAAGATGGAATACTCTGGGATGAAGGAGGCTTAAGAAGGCAACTCAAAACCTCTTTGTGATTTCTTAAATGGTAAAACCATATTGCCATTGGCTGAATGACTGTCTGAAGGCTACTGCAGATCTTTTGGGGGGCTTCTCTGAGCCATGGGTTTCAAAATCTATAAAACGGGGAGGAAGATACACATTTTAACTAATTAGGTTACTTACACTTACATAATTCAGATTGTTAACATTTGGCTGTTAAGTACAATCTCTATAGAAATTTTTTTTCTCTTCCTAGAAATTTAGCTTCACATGTAAAGAAATGGGGAACTCTCATCTTTTAACTCCCAAGTTTAAAAACCTGTGACATACTGAATATTGGCTGCCCTCAACTTCCACACATCCGTGCCTATTTCAGTCCCTGCCTCCAGAAGCTTTGGGGCCAGGATCTGGCATGGGTCATTATGTGTGTTGATGGAGTGTGAAAGGGAGTGGTAGGTAGGGCAAGAAGGCCAACTACCAGTCTCCTAACAATAACATACATCCCTTCTGCCAGGAATGCAGAAGAGATGGCAGAGGGCAAGGAAGCAAATCATACTGGCGTCTCTGTGGCAGGTTTTCAATTTGCCCACACTATACCATCTTATCATAAGGTCAAAGAGAAAACTCTTGCTCAAGCTGACAGTGGCAATAATAGGTTATTTTTCCTACTGTCAATCTTCTAAAATCTTAAAACTTGGTTTTCCTATCTCTCTAATCCCACTAATGTTAGAAGGCCATTTTTTTCAGCAATGGTTTGGGGAAAAAAATGGTTTTTGCTCTATTATACTAGTACCCTCTAATACAGTGGGAAACGCAACCAGCTCCTCCACAGGCACTAGGGTGCAATGGGAAGCTCAACAAAGCTAGAATCAGGAGAGTCTAGTTTCAATTCTGCAGGGTCCTCCAACTTCGTGGTCTTAGCTAAGCCATTTTCTATTCTGAGCCTCAATATTCCCATTGTGAAACAAAGGAGAGAATCAAGTTAGTAAGATGATCTCTCATCCCATAGGGTCAGAGATCTAGAGCTGCAACAACTCTTCAAGGTCATCAAGTTGAATTTCCATTCTGCAGATGAGGAAGCTGAGGCACACAGAGGTTAGGTGACTTGCCCAGGGTGACAAAACTATTAAGTATCAGAGGTGAAATCTGCAAACAGGTTCTCCTGACTCCAAATCCACTACCCTACGCACTCTGCTGTCTCTCACAGGCCCTTTTTGGTTCTCTTTCATAAGGTTACTTTATCTTAAAATTCCTCCATGGCACAGAGATGATGAGAATGAATGCACAGGGCCAGCTGAAGACGACTTATTTCCCATACGCTCTTCCATGTAGCATTCTTTGAAGTTCACTATTTGGACAAATTTCATTCTGAAGCAAAATTTCATTTGATTTTGCTTAATAATTTGGAGGAAAAAATTGAATGTTAATGAAAATGAGTCTGAATCAAGCTGTGACAATTTCCCCAACAAAGACTCACGAATGCCATACATTCTCACTCAATTACTCCCTGGCCTCCTGATAGGTTTCACAGCCATGCAACTTGGATCAGACAATCCCTCCTCTTTCTCTCACATGATGGAACCTGGGAAAACCAATACTGAAGTCTCCATCAGGAAGCCAAACAAGTATGCTAAATAAGCTGAATTCATTCACCTGGTGCTGAAGGATATGAGATGGAAACATGAAGAAGCAATGATAGAAGGAATGAGGGAGTCAGCATTTATTGAAAACTTCAGATGAGCTCATGCCAGCACTCAGCAGCAGAGAGGTGCAAATTAATGAGCATTCACTGAAGTCTAGCTGCCTGGCAATGAACAATTTATTTCCTCTTCATTAACAGGATCCAATCCATTATCCTTTCCATTTTACCCTTTTTGTCTTCTATTAAAATTGGTTCCCTTTTAGGCAACAGTGTGATGCTCTCACTGGTTTGATGAACTGTTGATAGATAATGACAAGTAGCATAAAAAATGCAAGTCTTCCAAATGACCAATGCAAGGTCAAACTATCTTTGGAGCAGTCAATATTAATATTCTCACTGTCTGAGTCCAAAGATGATGCTGATATCCTTCAGCAGGCATTTAGCTGTATCTTGTTGAGTTAAACAGTATTTTCTAAAAAGCAGCTGCAAATACACACAATTAGCAAATTCAAATTTTCATCCAGAACTATTACATGCTCACATAGAAATCAATTATTTTAGGAGAGCTGAAGCTCCTTAAAGGCAGGAACTGTCTCACTTTGTTATACATGTATCTGTAGTACTTAGTTCAGCGCCTGACATTTACGAGGTGCTTAATAAATGACTGCTGACTGATAATCATGCCAAGCAATCTTGCCTATGAAGTTGAGCACAGACGCCACTTTGGGATGCTCCAAGACAAGGGGTTACCTTACTAGTTTTCTACCGAAAGAAATCACAATTTTCCGAAGGCTAGTTGCTTCTAATCAATTGTGAGGCCAACCACTTGGCATGACAAAAGATTCGTTATGGATGATGGGAATCACATGAGCTGCACAGACTTCCTGTGGTATGTTGAGAAGGGGTGGGACCTGCTGTAGTTACTGTGTGCTGTCACTGCCCAAGAGAGGGGTGCTAGTCACTGAGCTCCTTTCCTTCTATAAGATGTTTTCTTCTAGTTCCCACTACCTTCACCACCTCCAAGACGGCCATACCATGACAGGCACTGACAGGCCATCAGAGAGCAGGACAGCCTCCTAGACAAAACTTCAGAGTTATCTGCTAAATTTTGGAAATGAATGGTACAGATCATCACAAATGAACTTCTACTTAATTTTCTGATTATATCATATAATTTTTTTTGCAACAGTTATCTTCCTAAATGCATTTTGTTTAGGTGAATAATAAAAATGAGATTCTCTGAGCCCAAAGTTGGCATATGACCCACAGCGATATAGTGGAAATTAGAGTAGACTGAGCACTGGGAGGCCTCAAAGTTTGTATGACCTTGGGAAAGCCATGTGCCCTTTCTGGGCCTCACTTTCGTTGAGCTGAATAATTTTTCATGAGCATTAAAACCTATTCATGGTGTATAGAGTGAAATAAAACTATAATCAAGAATTTCTCATGTGACAAAAGTCACAGTCATCCATAAATGCATTATTCCTGATCAATTCTGAAACAAATTACTTGATGGGATCTAGAAGAGATTTAAGGTCATCTCTGTTATCCACACAGAGTCAATACTAGACTAGCAAGTCTCAAGAAATAAAATCTACAAAATATAGGCCCTTCATTTCTATGGGGGAGGGAGGAAGACAGAATGGAGAACTAAGATAAGGCCATGTTCAACATATGTAACAGGGCCTTACACATAACAAATGTTCAGTATTTTTTTTGTCAGACACAAGAGTTGAAGACCTGACAAGTAGACAGACCTCAAGCTACATTGGGGGGGGGGGCAGTGGCAAGAACACTATTCTTCTGATACTTATTCTATTTGTTCTCAGTAGTATACTGGCACTCATATGCACCTGGACCTCTTGCCCAAATGGAAAAGTATCATCCTTTAGAGTGTCATTTATATTTGAAGGAAAGAGGGATCAAAGTATGTGAAAATGATCTCTACCTTCATTTTAGGTGATGCACTATAGGTATAATAACTATTGCTAAGGCTTGAGACCCTTTGAAGAGACAGGTAAGGACTACCTCTAAGTGGTATGGTTTTTTGAGCACAGTTTCGTGCTAGAAAAGTGTATTACATTTCTCACATTGACCAAATCCTCACAAGACTCAAGTTTAATATAGATATGGGGCCAGATCCAAATTGTTACATTGGGTGCATGCTCAGAGCCCATGTAGAACATACACATTCTTTTTCTTGGGAGAAGTCATCTCAAGAAGGGGATGTCACTCCTGGAACCTCACAGTGTAGTCTAAGGTTTTGTGTATGTGTGTGTGTGAAAGATGCAGCAAAGGAAAATAAATTAATGTAAAAAAAATCCTTCCCCAGATGGCTGGTTACAGAATAGTTAGCACTAAGAAAATGCCAAGAAGGTTTCCCACGTAGAGCCAATAAAAAAGCTCCTACTTCTTTTTAATAGAAGCATGAGAAGTGGGGGGGTAGTTCTGAGGCACTAAGGCAGAGGCTAACAACCTAGTCCTCCTGCCACCCATCCCCACACCATGGCTCCTAGGAAGTCTGGTGGAAGCAACATATGCTAATTTTGCCCAATGAAGCAAAAATAGAAATGTTTCTTTCGCCATCCTCTTCCACTCATTTGCACCTCCCTCTCACCACTGCGCCACCTGGGCCTCCCTCACCATAGCTTTGGAAACCTAGCAGTGCATCAACCTTGAAATTTAGGAAGCAGATGGGATCCAAGCAACTCTCTGGAAAATGTGGGAGGGAAACCATAGCTCCAAAGCTGCTGGGGTGGCAGTGGGATGGCATCAGGTTCGGCTGTTTGCTCCTACAGTTCTGTGGGGCAGCGAACGGTCCACACTTATTAAGATCCACAAAGTAACTCAGGAGCAAGTGGGCTGGGACAAGGCATAGAACACAGTTCCTTGAGCCTACAAGAGCTTGATCAGGGATGTCTCCGTTTCTTCAGGTTTAGAAGAGTGAAGCTAGGAGTCTAGGTCATTTCTGATTCTGGGGAAACCAGGGAGAAGCAGCTGATTCTAGCATTATCAAAGATTTAGAGTTGGCAGGGACCACAGGCATCATCCAATTTAAACCTTTCATTTTACAAATGAGGATAACGAGGCTCTATAGGGTCAAGTGACTTGTCCAAAGCCAGGTTTCACCTCTGGCTTAGGATTTCAGTTGTGCATAGTTTCTGTTTATACAGGACCCAGTCTCCCAACCACCACCCCAGTCCATGGCTTAGTACTACCTGTAAGAAAGGCTGACCGGTCAAATGAATTGCTATAATTATTCCTTATTGGGGACGATGGAACCACTAACACTTATGACTTTGGGGGCAGGCCTAGGGATGAAACTGCTTTTAATTGTTTAGCAAACTGATTTTGCACTCCATAGACCCTATACACTGTGTTAAAATGTCTTTGCATACTCAGTAGAATATAATCTCCTTGAGTATAGAGACTCTTGTTGTTTCTGACTTGGTATTCCCAAAACCTAGCTCCATTATCTTATATTGTACACAACAGGCAATTAATAAATGTTGGCTTCATTGAAATGGTGTTCGGTAAACTCACAGTTCTTCAAAGGTATTTGTCTTAACACAAAGGGTAACACTGAGGCCAACACTTCACTCTGCAGGATGAACATCCAAGTGATTGCACTGAGATATAGGTTTTGCCACTGCATGCATGCTCATTCAATGCACATACTTCATCTTTGTCTTGATACCTATTACATGGAAGACATATGTGCCTGGTAACATTTTTAATGGTTACCGTGTCTGAAGAGGCCACTGAAATATGCCCTTTTTCTAAAGGAAGGAACATGTCATGAAGGCACAGAGCAGTGATGGCCACTGTGGATTCAGGTATGGGAGGCCAAGTTGCAAGTGTCAGCGAACCCTCCCTCCTCTCTTTTGATCTCTATTCCACAAACCTATGAGAGACGAGCCAAGATGAGGAGGGCATGGCATGGCATGGCCTGGCTTGAGGCAACAAGGGAAAGCAGCAGACCACATGATTCTCAGCAGCAGCATTTGGACTGTGCTCTGGTCAAGAAAAACCTGGATTTTCTCTCTAAGCTCTTCAATGGGAGAGATAGGGGCTCATTATCAGATAGTTTGTTTGCCCTGCTGTAACCTTTGACTTCTTAGTGATAAAAAATCCTAACATTTCTATGGCACTCAAATCCAGTTCAATTCAACAAGCATTTATTAAGTACCCCCTATGGGCTCGACACTGTTCTGACCACTGAGAATACAAAGGCAAAAAGGGAATAGTGCCCGTCTTCAAGAACCTTGTGTTCCACTGTGAGGAAACAAGACTTATCTATACTGAGATATATCTATGTCTATCTACATTTTTTGAGGAAGAAGAGGAAGTGATACCTTTGGGGAAATCAAAATAGGCCTCAGGTAGAGTCACTTGAACTAACATTGTAGAAGTAGAATCAACAAGACTGACAATTCCCTGGATATAGGAGAGGAAAGGAAAAGGGAAGAACCTAGATGACTATGAAGTGGCTGACATGGGTGCCTGAAAACATGATGGTACCCTCCAAAGAAACAAGGAAACCAGAAGACTGGGTCTCCAAATGGGTATGATTTCTGTTTTGGATATGCTGTGCTTGAGATGCTAAAGAAACAAGTCCCAGGGGGAAATGTCCAGCAAGCATATGATATGGTATTATAACTAGGGAGAGCAATGAAGCCTGCAAATGGA
Organism: Vombatus ursinus; assembly: GCF_900497805.2. Taxonomy (NCBI): domain Eukaryota; kingdom Metazoa; phylum Chordata; class Mammalia; order Diprotodontia; family Vombatidae; genus Vombatus; species Vombatus ursinus. The sequence goes on along the minus strand of NW_020954930.1, from coordinate 1,750,132 downwards.
GATTTTGGAGTCATTAGCATAGAGAAAACTGAACCATGGGAGCTGATGACATCACCAAGAGGGAATACAGACAGTGAAGGGATAGAAGGCCTGAACAGAGCACGAAGGTACGATCAGCAAAGGAGTCTGAGAAGCAATTGGACAGGTAGGAGGACAAAAGAGACCAGCATCATGAGAACCTAGCAAGGAGGGAGTATGATGGAGGAGTGAGTGGTCAAAATGGTCCAACATTAAAGGCCAAGGAAGTTTAAGTCTGAGAAAAATCTTTGAGTACTACTCTGACTCCTTCCACATTCTTAAAATACCATGAGAGAAGCCCTATTTTCAAAACAGATTTTGGTAATGCTGGACACCTAAGACTAGGACAGAGATTGGAAGGAGAAGGACTCCCCTCCTCAACCAGGATTGAATTACCTCTTAGAGGTGGGTTAGATACATTTTTATATATCCAAGCCACTGGGCAATGCTTATGAGAGAGATCTCATCACCCTATGAGATGAGCTGTGCCTGCCACACAAGAAAACTCATTCAATCTCAAAAGCAGGCAGATGGTGGCATGGCACAGGGCCTCCCAGCGATAGCTTGTATGTCAACGCATAATTCAGTTCTTGATTTTGACTTCTGGGCTTTATTTGTATGTGTGAAATGAATGGATCACGCCAAGGTCAATACATTCTATTTTGACTGTCAATCCATTTGGCTGTAATGATGGGCACCTGTCAGGAAGTTGGCTGACTTAATGGACTGCTGGTGCCATGGGTCAGTTCATCCACCATGCATAAGTACAGGCTTCATTTGAATCTCATTAGCTAAGCCCTGTTGATTTGTTGATTATAAAAAAAAAGAAAAAAAAAGAAAGAAAAGAATGACTCAGTAAAGCAAAATGAAGCCTTAAAAACTCTTCTCCAACAAGGAGCCTTCACATATACATCAAAATCAGACAAGATTCATTGTCAGGTGTAACCATAAAGTTAACTCTGAGTAATGTTCCTCTGATTGTCAGAATCAAGTGAGTCTTAAGACTGGGAGACATATACTCAGCAAAGCTGTTCACCATTCTTAAAGAATCCCAAAAGTTCAGAGTTGGAAGAGACCTCAGAGGCCACCACATGCCTGACCAAGAATCCACTCTTCAACATTCCCTAACCTCATATTCTAGTCTAGTCTAAGCTCCAAGAACACGGGAGAGGAAAAGTTTGCTACCTCCTGAGGCAAGCCTTTTCACTTTGTGGCAGCCCTGATTGTTAGGATGCTTTTCCTTCACTGAATTAGAATCTGCCTCTCTGACATTTCCACTTCCTTCTATTACTTCAACCAGACCTCTGGGGCCAAGCAGCGTAAGGCTCAGCTCTCTTCCACAACCCAGTAGTTGTTTAAAAAATGTAGACAGTACATGTAGTTAAAAAAAAAAAAACAAAACATGAAGATAGGTATCACAGCTATATGAAACCATCCTTTATACAGGCAAACTATTTCATTTTCTTCAACCCAGCCTCTCATGACATAGCCTCAAGGCCCGTGGTTGTTCTGGTAGCCTTCCTAGGAATGCTTGCCGTCACACTGTAGATGCAGCCTGACCAATGAAGAGTAAAAGGGGACTGTTGCTTCCCTCATCCTTCACACTATGCCTTCTTAACATAGCCTAATAATGCATCAGTTTTTGTGGCTGCCATGTTATATTTATCATTAACTTCTATCGAGCTTATGGTTCACTAATAGTCCCATATCTCTCTTTCATATGAAATGTTGTCTAGCCACATCTCACACTGAGCGCTTGGCAATGATTTTTTAATTACTTGGCAACAAAAACACAGATTGTGGAATAGAGTATAGTATCTGGAGCCAGAGGCCCTGGGTTCAAATTCTACCTTTCCCACCTGTTTGCTGTAATGTAGGGGAAGTCCTTTCCCCTCCCTGTTCTGGGCCAGTTCTATAAAATAAGAGGGTTGTAGCAGCTGGTCTCTAAGGTCCTTTTGAGTACTGAATCTCATGACTTCAATAAGGTTAGAATGAGCTTGTACAGCCTAAAGCAAAGGGTGAAGCTGGAGATTATTTGGTGAAACTTAGGCCACGTAGATAACCAAATGAGAAGATTCAGACCAAAAAAGCCATGTGGTGTGGGTGAGGAGATGAACTGCATGGAATAACTATACTTACACTGGCCTGATCAACCAGAGAGTTGGTCAACTGTCCCACTTCTATCCCTGCCCCTTTTGTACCACTCTTTGAACTAAACACTGCTTTAAAAGAAGGCATTCCCTTTTCCCTTCTACACTATTTCCTGCTCTGGTTTCTCCTAATCCAGGCACCTGATTAGGACCAGAGTGATGGCTGCTATGCACACGAATGAATAGGAACTGATAGAGAATTTGCTTTGAATGTTACTTTCTTAATGTGGATTACAGCTTCTTCTTGCCCTTCCTCTCTCTTTATAACACTCACCCCCTATTCCTCCTTAAAACATCCAAAGGATTTCTCCTATGTTCAAAAAAATAATGCCATGATATACATTTAGAGCCCTTCTTCAAAGCCGCTTCCAGGTGCCAGCTACAAGCAGGAGAAGATTGGGATTTTTTTTTCTCCTTTAGATCTAAGTAGTCTGAATCTCAGTATTGCTCTTGGGAACTGTTTCAAAGGCTGAAGTGTCAGCATGAGAAAAGAAAAAGATGTGTGGGTAGAAAGTTGCTACATGCAAACCTGTCATACTCTTCTTTTATTTCATGACCTGAATATGCATGGATGCAGAAATTATAGCTTGTTTCAAAGTTTTTATTCTCTGCATCAAATATAACATAGACTGTCAAGGAGAGAAGATTGGTATATTTAGGGAAAATGTTCATCAAATCTGATCTTGAACTCCAATAGCTATTTTTATTAATGAGTCCTTTCATTCCAATGGCATACAGTAGGAAAGCCCTGCACCAAAGGGCTCCAGAGCAAAATGTGGGCAAGAGTTCAGCCTCGTTAATTCAGACTCCAATTATTTGGAATTTGTAATGACTCACAGAGGCACTAGGAGAGGCTTACCTTTCCCTTGGCAAATGAATAAGTGAAATGCTTTTAATGGACCAATGTTTAAAATACTTGAAAATGGTGTTCATGAACCCTCAAGCCCTTTAGAAGAACCTCCTTAGTGCCAAACAACTGGTATCCTAATTACGAATTATGTTTATCTCTTCATTAAAGCCTAAGGACCCCAACTAGAGAACATTTTCTCTGTGTAGTCTGAGTTTCAGTATGTACTGGAAAGCAATCAAACAATTTATTTAAAGAAGAGAATTCTATAAATCAGACTGACACTCCTCCCAATTAGTCGGAATTAGGAGGGGTGGTGGAGGAGGAAGAGGAGGGTATATTAGCTGCCAGCTAATCTCAATGCTAGTCTTTTGCTGTGTCACACACACACACACACACACACCTGTAACTTTCTGGCTGTCCATTCCTATTTTATATTAACATAAAGGACATAAAGAGATGAAACTATTCAAAAATTGGTTATATGAAACCACTGAGCACTTACTCACTAAGCTCTTGATCCGTGTGTGTCTGTTGCAAAGCAAGATGTGCAAGAAACTAATCAATGGCTAGACAACTGGAGTTCGCCAATCTAAATCATGAAGTGGTGCAGTCTCTGGCTAAGTGATCTGCATTCCCATCTGAATCCTACAGAGATGTGTACTCTATAATTTTGAGTGGCTCTAGGCAGAGAGAACAACTATCATCAAAAGAACATTGCTAAATGCTCAATATGAGCTGTACCTTGCTGAATGCTAAACCAAGTCAGTCATGGACATGGGCCTTCCCTCTGAAATTCTCTAATACCCAGGTCTGTTTGCTAGCAGCAACTACCTATGTTAGACTACCCTTTTCCACGGTATCGTACTGGACAATATGCTGACATTGCCCAATTCTGTTAGATGAAATAATGTTTCTGGTGATGGGAGCCTAAGCCATGTTTAAAGGCACAACCCCATGCATCTGTCTGTCTGTGTGTCTCTCTCCTCTCTGTCTCTGTGTTTGTCTGTCTCTCTCTCCATATAGCCCTTGGAAGCTTTGTGATCTTACTGGTGTGAACCTAAGCACTACCCTCAGGAGCCACTGCAATAGTTGGACAGCTCCATAAATCCAAGCATCTCTGACTGTTCAATGTGGATTATTGCAAACTCAAGTTCTCACGTGCCTCAGTGGAGAATAATAAAGATCTACTGCAGGCCGAATGCAGCCTCTGCTGCAATCTCACCTCTTCCTGATCTTCTAAGATCTTGAAACATCACACTGCCATGAGAAATAAGAGTTTACACAGGATATTCTGATCTCTAAAACGGGGTGACCACATATATTGTTGAGGAAAGCATCTCAATTACCCGAATGATTTAGATCAAAGTGATCAACTTTGCAGATGTCATTTTCTCATTAGGCATGATTTATTGTGAGGTTCTGAAATACACAGAGAGCCCCTAGATCAGCTACTCTAGAAGCCAAATGACGGGGGATATTAATCACACTAAAAACTAGCTGTTCCTTCAGATTTCACTGAAGCTTTCTGAAAGGGCTCTTCATGCAAAATCAACTATATTATGCTGTCATGTGATAGTCACGTACCCTGCACTGATAAAACAATTCCACAAAACAGAATGACAGAAATTGGAATAAATAATGGCATGGTTTATTAGGAAAGAAAACTGGGCTCCAAATAAGTGAGCTCCTGCAATGGATACAAAAACTGCTCGATCGTATCATTTCAATTTTTTTTCTTTTAATGGTATTAATATGCTCTTTGCTTTTTTCAGGTGGAAGCTTTCATGAAATTAACATCCTACTTCAGTGGTCCATCACAGAGTTGGCAAACACAAACACCAATGGAGAAGCTGTCAGAAAACCCTTACTAGAGGTACTTGATGGCTTGGCTATAGATTTCTGGTGCTAGACAGACAAAACATGGACAGCCTTATAATGGAAATTATCTAAAACCCTTATACAGAAAAGAAGGTGTAGGATTCTGGCATTACTGGAGGAGTTTTCCTTACTGAGAATGTGTATTTTCATTCTTCACCACTCAGGAAAGTCATCAGACACAGGGCACATCCCCTGCCAACAGCAAAAGAGAGAAATGGACTGGGATTTGGACTTGGCTTCTAGTCCTGGCTCTGCTACTTTGGACAAATCCCTTTCCTTCTGTGAGCCTCAGTTTCCTTCTAAGTAAAATGAGAGGATTGGACCAAGGAGACTCACAGCACAGTGGAAAGAGCACTGAATTTGGAGTTGATACCTGGACTGGAATCCTGGCTTTGCCAGGATTTAATTTAATGCATGACCATGAGCAGGTCATTTAATTTCCCTTCAACTCGGTTTCTCTATTTGTAAAACAAAGAGGCTGGATTTGATGACCTTTAAAGTCTCTCCTAGCTTTGAATCTATGACGCTATCATTTATGATCCTACAGAAGCAGAAGATAATGAAAGGCCCTTCCAGTTCTGATTTTTTTGTATTTATAATTTTTCTTTCTTTTTTAAAAAAAATGTTGTAACCTCATTTCTTTTTTCCATTTAATATTTTTATTTTTTTAATTACATGTAAAGATAGTTTTCAACATTCATTTTTATAAGATTTTAATTCCAAATTTTTCTCCCCCCTCCCCAAGACAATAAGCAATGTGATACAGGTTATACATGTACAATCATGTTAAACATATTTCTGCATTAGTCACGTTGTGAAAGAAGAATCAGAACAAAAGGGAAAAGCCATGAGAAAGAAAAAAACAAAAAACAAAAAGAAGTGAAAACAGTATGCTTTAATCTGCATTCAGACTCCATAGCTCTTTCTCTGGATGTGGACAGCATTTTCCATCACGAGTCTTTTTCAAGTGTCTCGGATCATTGTATTGCTGAGAGGAGCTAAGTCAATCATAGTTGATCATCACACAATGTTCCAACTCTAATACTCAAGGATTCTCTAGAGATCTTTCACAATTTAGTTTTCATTTCATTTGAGAGAAAAAACTAAAAGGGCTTCATAGGATGCCAATGCATCATGTAAAATAGGCATACAATCTTACCCTGCCTGATATCTAAAGGTTCCTGCTAGCTCTTGGACTTTAACTCTAAGACCTCCAGAAGGGAGTTCTAGTTTCCATGGGTGGTATGATCAAAGTACATGGGTGATTGTTGTAGCAAACCTATTAGATCTCAAATTGTAGCAAATCTATTAGATCTCAAGTGTGGGACTGTGACAGTATTCCTCTAGGTTGGAAAGAGGATAGAGGGTTGGGAATCATAAGTAGCCTAAACCCAACACTATCCACGGCCATGGCTGGGAAATTTCCTGCAATTCCTGGCCCTACTACAATAGCAAACCTGGTTTCAAAGGAATTCAAGTTCTTCCAAGGCTCAAAGAAGGGGTCCAGCAGGAATGTTGTACGTTGCCAAACAACAAGCAGCCCAGCACTGCCCCTCAAGTTAAGTAACATCCATTTTCCTACAGTTTCCTAGAAAATTACATATGTTTGCATCTTAAATTACACTGAAAAGGCTAAGACTTTGGGAGTCATTGAACCTAGATTTTCACAAAGTAACACTTAGAAATAGGGATACAGTCTAGCACTGTGATTTCACCAGGACAGTAAATGCATAAGTGAAGAAATTCCCTTTTACCAATACAGGTCAGCACCTTCTCTGCAATGAAGTCTTAGTTTCCTGAGCTGCTGAGAGGTGAAGTAGCTTGCCCAGTCCATCCTGACTCAGCAGTCAGCTCACTATCCACTAGACTAGGATGTGCAACCTCCCAATAATGATATGAGTAGCTGCTATTGTCATAGTACTTCGACAATTCAGAGAATATTTCCCTTGCCATGGCCCCAGAAGGGAGGCAATGCAAGTATTAGCAATCTATGTGACATATGAAACAACTGAGGCCTAGGAAAGGGCAGGAAGTTAGTCAAGATGCCAGAGATAAGAAGCTGCTGAGCAGGGAGCCTGCCAACTCCATGAGCAATAAATACCTTTTACCACTATACCGCGCTGCTCGACAAAGAGCTAAGACTCTTCCCATGAATAGGACCTTCATGAAAAGACTCTGTGCCTCTAAAGGACGTGTTTAATTTCACCTCAATTCAGACTCCTCTGAAAAGATTCTAAAGAAGGAGCCTATGAGGCAGCTTTGCATAGCTCCCAAGCCTGGGAAAGGGAGGTGATGTGATGGGCAGGGCTCCAGTATTTAAATTGGTAGCAATCTCAAACATGATGCAATTGTCAATTCCACTGAAATTAACTGTAAAGGAATGAATAGCAAAGTCAAGCCAATCATGACACACTAGCCCTTGCTCTCTCTGGAGACCATGAAGCTCCAGAGTTTTCTCTCTTCACAAAGGCCCAGAAATATTTGCAGACCTATTTTCCTTCAAGGTGGGTGCCACTTGGGGGGAAAGCTACCAGAATAGGAGTTAGTGGGGAAGATTCTGAAATTATGATGAGAAAAAATTCCCATGTACATGCCAGATTGCGCAATGATAAGCTATTCTAACAGAGGATGTGACTAGTGTGTTTTGGGGGGTCAATTTGCTGTATTTTGACCTGTGAGCACACATATTAAAATACTACAAAACTTAACAAGTGGCCTATTAGGTTAGCTCCAAAGCACCCCGTCTTATACATTTTAAGTTTGTTAATAGTGTTTTACTGAGTTTGGGGAAAAGTAGAGATTGGATAATTACTATCTGAAAGCCTGTAACTACCACAATTACCCACATTAATTCAAATTGCCTGAAAAGAGAAATAACAAATGTTTAGAAGACTGCACTATGGGGGAAACTAAACAAGCCAGTACAAAGAGAACCCTGGTATTAGCAGAGAAAGGAAATCATGTATTTTCTCTTGCTGTCGGTGGTAATGAAATTAGGGCTTTCAACACACTGGATTTGCGTATGGAGTCATTACCATTTGGGTAAGAATACAGGTTGGCAACTGAGATTTCATTTGATGATTTAATGACTAACAGCACTATTAAGCTTTCTTTAGAAATCCAAATGAGGTATGGGGATTTTGCTTAGAAATACCTACATGCGTACCTCTTTTAAAAAATAATAAATACCTACAGCAAAATGCCATATTTTGACACCTTTAGTCAATCCTTTGATTATATATGAGTCACAGACAGAAGAGGAACATTTCCCAGAATCACGGGATACATGCAGGGGTGGTTAGGTGAAGAAAGCAGTTCTCCATCACTGGTCAAAACAATTATTTCTCTAGTAAAATCTTAATGAACCAGTCACTTAGTGAGAGTGAGTGATAATTAATGGACAGTCTATATGATCCATTAGTATCCTCATAATGTTAAGAACTAGAAGAAGGTCTCCGGTACATTGGCTGGGCCACCTGTGGCAGAGTTTCAGGAGGAAATGGACAAAAACTACACAGCATTAAGCCATCCCCAACCCCTTAAATTTATAGTTGAAGAAACTGTGGTCCACCAAGGTTAAATGACTTGCCCCAAGTCACATAGCTATTAGAAAAAGAATCTGAACCCAGATTCTCTGACAATAGAACCAAGGCCCTTTCCCAGAAGTAAATACACCCAACCCAGAACTACAACCTGTATCATACCTACATTATGGTATCCAACATTTAGCCATGTCTCTGATTATTACTGAATGTTACTGCTTATTCATTTGATTGGGATGGCATTCATGTCATTGCTTCATAGTGGCAGAGGCTGAACCAGAGAAGGTTCTTTATAGGGGAAAAATTATTTAGGTAGAAAGAAAGCATCTGTATTTGCAAGAGTGGCCATCCTATTAGAAAAAGAATCTGAACCCAGATCCTCTGACACCAGAACCAAGGTTCTTTCCTAAAACTCCCACAACAACGAATCACAGATTCCTTACAACAGTGTCAAAGAATGATCTTTTTTTTGGTGAGGCAACTGGGGTTAAGTGACTTGCCCAGAGTCACACAGCTAGTAAGTATTATGTGTCTGAGGCCGGTTTTGAACTCAGGTCCTCCTAACTCCAGGGCCAGTGCTCTATCCACTGTGCCACCAAGCTGCTCCAAAGAATGATCTTAATGTTACCTTCACATCTGTAAACTAATTACAGACAGGATAATTGCAGATTGTTGATTCATTTCTAGTGTTTATGCAGGGATTCCAACTAGAACTAGTTATACAGCACCTAATCATGTAACATGTTTACCATGGGCCTTGAGTTCAAAGTTCAAAGATCTAGACTTGTATCACAGTACTGTGTGACCCTGGGCAAGTAATATCAACTCTCTGAGCCTCAGTTTTCTCATCCATAAAATGGAGGAAGTAATGCTTACATGGCCTACATCAAAGGAATATTTTGAGGGAAAAAAAGGGCTTTGTAAACCAGAAGGCTCTAGAGAAGTACAAACTAGTCCCAAAGCGAGACAATGCCTCACAAATGTCCCGTAGGAGTTATGGCCTTTATTTAAGTGAAGTTATAATGAAAACCATTAGAAACCTGGCACCACGATTTTGCTTGTAGGAAGTGACACATTATGGCCAGTTCTAACCAAAATACCTCAGATGACCCAATGGTGACAAGACTGAAGGGGGAACGGAGCAAGCATTTATTAAGCACCTACTATATGTCAGACACTGTGCTAAGCACCTTACAAATACATCATTTGTTATTATCTCAGTGAAGGATGAGGAATTGGGATTTCTCTTCCCTAGTCCTCTTTGTTGCTGGACTTTACATTGCAATTCCAATAGTGGAGGTAAATTAGAAGGACTGAGGATTTGAAACAGATCAGCAAAGTAAAGAGAGCCCCCAAAGTCATGTTCTCTACCTGGAGTCCCAGTCAGTCAGCCTAGTAAAAGGTCTCCTGACTCTTAAGACCACTGCTTTTCCCACCATCCATGCTCTTAATCATCTTGCCTTTATGTTGGCTCATCAGGGTGTCACCTTGAAAAGACACTGGATATCACTTGAAAAGCCAGAAGCCTTTTCTGGACAAACTGTCTATGTTCTAGAAACAAAACAAAGGGTAGAAGTTTCTAATGACTTATTATTTTCATTTAAACATTGGTCAAAAATATAATGGCTAGTGAGGGGCAGAGGCAGGGCTAGAAGCTAAGGTGCTTTTCCATGGCAATTTCTGAGTAGTTAGTTGGAGTCAGCTAGTTTTTCTTAATGGGTAAAATCCTCAAAGTATATTATATACTGGTGTTTTGCAAAATACTTCCACATTTTTCAAGTTTTGAGTGTAAAGGGCCACTACTATCTCTTCCACATATCAAGATTACTTAGTGAAATGGGAAGAACAACTAGGTTCGCAGAGGACCTGGGTTCAAATCCTGCGCCTCACACTTTCTTCCCTGACCTCAGTCATTTAACATTCCACGGCTTCAGTTTTCTCTTCTGTAAAATGAAGGGATTGCCCTCGTTGGCCTCTGAAGTCCCTTCCAACTCTCCATCTAGGATCCTATGAATTCAGTACCTATATAAAATCTCATTCGCCAAAGACAAACGTTTGTGTGTGCACAGACCACAAACCAGACCAAAAAGACCAACAATACATTGGCTAGCTCCTGCCTCGGGCCAGACATGAGCTATTCCAGTTCCAGTTGAAACGGACAACAGTGACAGTTTTTCCCTAATTTTCCAGTTACAGAAGCAACAGTAGCATTCATATGGTACTTCAAAGTTTGCCGGCCACTTTATAAATATTTCATTTGATCCTCACAACAACTCTGGGACTAGTATGGTGATATTATGATCTCATTTTACAGATAAAGAAACTGAGGCAGAAAAATGATAAGTGAGCTGATCAGGGTCACACAGTCATCAAGTGTCTGAGGCTGGAGTGCAGGATCACTATCTCTTTGTGTCCTCACAGAGGGGCTGTCCTATCTGCAGGCTGGAAACAACTAGCAAAACACTTGGAGACAAGATCAAGCCATTAACTTATAGACCTCTTTTCTCTAATCTCCACATTCCCAAGTGACTTAATGAAAGGACTAGCAGTGGATGGCCTTGAAGCCATGAGCCCATCCCTTACTTGGGCAATTTGGCTAAATAAGAACATGAACCCAATGAATCATTTCCTGAGCAATCCAGGAGGAAAGGGAATAATTAGAAATAACGGAAAAAGGCATTAAGAATCTTTGTCTCATTCGAACTCAGAATGTGACACCTGAAGAGCAGATGTAGTTTTAAAAACAGAAAATGTGAATCAAAAAAAAATCAAAATTAAAACAGAATTCAGTAAAGAGGTTTCTTTTACGAATACTGAGAGAAAAACAAAGAAATTCCTGTCTAGAGAAACTCTCCCCCCTCTTCCCCTTTAAATAAAATGTTCCATTACTTGGGTTTCTTAGACTGGAGTCTGTGAGCCTCTTTTTTTTTAAATATGTGATATGTGTATTTCAATATAACTGGTTTTCCTTGTAATCCAATGTATTTTATTTTATGCATTTAAAAAATCTGCTTTTGAGAAGAGGTCCCATTGGCTTCACCAGACTGCCCAAGGGGTCCATGATACACACAAAAAATCTGATAAAGTTCTGCGTTAGTCAAAATATGTACTTGCCTTGAGAGCATTTTTGGTAGCTCAATCAAAATTAGGTACTTGGAAACCCTCTAAACTTTCCACATCATTTCAGAAGTAAGAATAACAGAATTTGGCCTGGGTGTGGGTGGGTGTCAAAGCACCAAAGAAACAACTTCTAGCCAAGGAAATATTGCACACATCATATTAATCTTACATTAAATTAACCTAATCTAGGATGGCCACTCTTGCAAATACAGATGCTTTCTTTCTACCTAAATAATTTTTCCCCTATAAAGAATCTTATCTGGTTTAGCCTCTGCCACTATGAAGCAGTGACATGAATTCCATCCCAGTCAAATAAATAAGCAATAACATTCAGTAATAATCAGGTACATGGTTAAATGTTGAATACCATAAGAAAATCAATTCTTAATGGGTCCCCTTCCTATCTGTTATTTTTAAATCAAACAGATCTTCTCAGCAGAGGAGGCCCACTTGGACTGCAAGAGCCGTTTGGGATGTATTGACACTCTACAGCTAGTACAATGATACAGAAAATGGAATAGCCGACAATTTTTTTTTCTTAGTCCTATGCCAATCTCATAAGCTATAATGCCATCCTTAGGATCCTGGGAGGATATGGCTCTGTAAGAATATGCTTTCAGTGTGTGAGTGACAGGGCCAAAAAGGCCACCATTCATATCTTGCTCTACAGGCATTAATGTAATGAAGAGATTCCAGGATCCTAAGGAGCAGCCACTTCTCTGGTGCCAAACACATCTGCATGTAGCTTCCTACAAGATCAATTTCTTCAGTATGTTCAACAAAACGTCTTCTCATGTTGGGCCAATTCTTAATGGGTCCCCTTCCTATCTGTTATTTTTAAATATTGTGTGAAATTAGGATCTTATCTGCTAAGGGATGCTATTTATGGAAGAAATCAAGCAGTAATCTCCCAAACTTTTGGGACTCCACTGCCACTGCAGCCGCAACAGAAAGGTCACAGCGCGTGTGGATTTTAATATAATAAAACCTCAGAAAGAAAGGCAAATTTTCTTTATTGCAGGTACACCTGGGTAAATTCTCTGTGGAAAATCTTGACTCCCTTTAGCACGCCGGGTCTACACTTTAAAAGAATTCTGGAGAGTAAGAGAAATATAATACTTCTAAAATGTACAAGGCATAATTACTGATTTCGATTTTTTTTCTCATTTCCCCCTATACAGACTGTTTTGGGAATGCAACTTAGCAATGCAGTTTGGATAATACAGTTGCTAATTTATAGCCCATAAAAATAGTAATTGACTCATTAAAAAATTAACTGCTAGTATCATTCGGAAAAAGAAAGTGTTATTCTGCTTATACAAGAGCAATGTGAACAAGATGACCAATTTGTGAAGTCATTAACTAATGTGCCAGAAATGAGCAACTTAGTGACGACACTTTCAAGATTTCTGTACTATGGGTCCTATTTTCATTTCTAATGAATTGGAAACTCTGTACAGAAGAGAGAAGTTTGGGAGGGAAGCAGAAGTGCAAGGCTGTGTGAAATTAGGATCTTATCCGCTAAGGGAGAAATCAAGCCGTCATCTCCCAAACTTTTGGGACTCCTTTTATGCGCAGAAAGCTCATTTGGTTGTGATATCAAGCTCCCTGCTCTATCTGAAGCTGATGAATTTTTTCAGATTACTCAGTTTGAGAGGTAGTCAAACCATCATATCAACCAAGCAAATGACATCACACTAGATAAGACTCAAGCCAATCATGGGAATCATATAGTAATAATATGAAGATTAAACGTACTTAGTAAAAAGCTGAGATTATAAGGTAGGAGCTGATACCAAACCTATTTAATAACAAATGTCATTAACATTAATATGCAACGAACATGAACTATTCAGACTGTAGAATATGACTTCAATGGAAATCACTGGCCAGCACTTAATTGTGCCATGGAGGATAAATGCCATACTTACCCAGATTCAATGAACAGTCCATCTTCTGGCACACTTCTGTATCTTGGCGTACTGCCAGGACATCCACAGCCCACCACAGTAACAGTCCAGTCTTGTGAATGACTCCAATTGTCAACCAAGGCAGTTTATTAATTTGTTTTTATTTATCAACAATCACCTCCAATTGAGTTGCTTGTCTTTTCAATAAGGGTGGGTGGGGAGGGAGGAAGGGAGAAAATTTGGAACCCAAAGTTTTAAAAACACATGTTTTAAAAAAAAATGTTTTCACATGCAACTGCGAAATAAGAAATACAGGAAATGGGGTACAGAAATCTATCCTGCCCTACAGGAAAATAGAAGGCAAAGGGGATAAGAGAAAGGTGGGAGTGGAGATAGAAGGGAAGGTAAACTAGGGGAAGGGGTATTCAGAATGCATGCCATCTTGGGGTGGGGGGAGGGGCGGGATGGAGTGAAAATTTGGAACTCAAAATCTTGTGGAAGTAAATGTTGAAAACTAAAAATAAATACATTTATTAATAAAAAAAGAAAAAAACCAATCACTTCCATAAGCTTTTAAGTTTTAAATTTTTCTCCACCTCCCTACTCCCCCTCCCCAAGGTGGCACACAATCTGATATAGGCTATACATATAGACTCCTATTAAATATATTTTCACATTAGTCATGTTGTAAGTAGGAATTAGAACCAATAGGAGGAACCAACAGAAAGAGGAAACAAAACACAACAGAAAAAATAAAATAGCAAATAGTATGCTTCAATCTGCATTCAAATTCCATAGTTCTTTCTTTGGATGTGGATAGCATTTTCCATCATGAGACCTTTGAAGATGTCTTAGATCCTTGCATTGCTAAGAAGGGCTAAGTTTATCAATATTAGTCATCGCACAACATGGCTGTTACTGTGTACAACGTTCTCCTGGTTCTGCTCACTTCACTCAGCATCAAACCATACAAGTCTTTCCAGGTTTTTCTGAAGTCAGCCTGATCATCATTTCTTATAGCACAATAGTATTCCATTACATTCATGTACCACAACTTGTTCAGCCATTCCCCAATTAATGGGCATCCTCTCAATCTCCAATTCTCGGCCACCAAGAAAAGAGCTGCTATAAATATTTTTGTACAAGTGGGTCCTTTTCCCATTTGTATGATCTCTTTGGGATTCAGCCCTATAAGTGCTATTGCTGGGTCAAGGGGTATGCACATTTTTATAGCCCTTTGGGCATAGTTCCAAATTGTTCTCCAAAGTGGTTGGATCAGTTCACAACTCTGCCAACAATGCAGTAGTGTTCCAATTTTCCCACATCTTCTCCAACATTGATCATTTTCCTGTTTTGTCATGTTGGTCAATCTGACAGATGTGATGTGGTACCTGAGTTGCTTTGATTTGCATTTCTCTAATCAATAGTGATTTAGAGCATTTTTTTCATATGAATATAGATGGCTTTAATTTCTTCATCTGAGAACTGCCTGTTCATATCCTTTGACCATTTATCAGTTGGGGAATGGCTTGTATTCTTATAAATTTGACTTCATTCTCTATATATTTTAGAAATGAGGCCCTTATCAGAGACTGGTTGTAAAAATTCTTCCCCAATTTCCTACTTTCCTTCTAATCTTGGTTGCATTAGCTTTGTTTGTGCAAAAACTTTTCAATTTAATGTAATCAAAGTTATCCATTTTGCTTTTCATAATGTTCTCTATCTCCTGTTTGGTCATAAATTCTTCTGTTCTCCACAAATCTGATAGGTAAACTATTCCTTGCTCTCCCAGTTTGCTTACAGTATCAGCCTTTATATCTAAATCATGAACCCATTTTGACTTTATTTTGGTATATGGTGTGAGATTTTGGTATATGCCTAGTTTCTGCCACACTCTTTGCCAGTTTTCCCAGCAGTTTTTGTCAAATATTGAGTTCTTATCCCAGAAGCTGGGGTCTTTGGGTTTATCAAATAGTAGATTACTATAGTCATTGACTACTGTGTCTTGCATACCTAACCTATTCCACTGATCCACCACTTTATTCCTTAGCCAGTACCAGCCTCCTATCATTTAGACAAAAACTGGAAGGTCTTCTAACCCTAAATGTAAGATTCACCATATGCAAAGAAACAAAGTAAAAAATTCCACCTCTAGCCACTTTTCAGAGTACCTTAGCACATGGCTGGGTAGGAAGCTCAGAATAACTGAAACACTAATAATTGCGTTTTTGAAATTTGAATCATACCAGGTAAATTATCAGTTTAAAAGCTACTTGTATCCAATTGAGATTAATAATAATACTAAAGGGGAAAAACCAGGATAATTTTATTCAAAAGTATGCTCCCTTTGGAGCAACAATTTCACTTCTAAAATGGGTAAGGGAGTTATGGGTGTTTATGCAATGATGCGGTTGCCACGGTGCTAAGTACTGCAGCCAGAATATAATATCTGCAGGTTCCCCTCTCCCCCATGCCAAGAAGCAGCTACATTTTCTGGTTAGAGCCCAACTAATTTAGTTTTGCTATTTACCATCTAGCTGTTGAAAAGGTCTACATTACCAAGGCTTATTAGATATTCAAAAGGCACTGATGACCACAGAAAAATCCAAGTATTATAGTTTTGCCCCCTTAAACTGCTATCAGTGAGGTGTCTGGGTTGTAGAAATGAATCAGAGCCATGGCTATTTTGCAAATCTTGCCCAGATTTGTGTAACACATACTAATCTATGATGACTATATTTTGTTTCCATTTCTACCCCAAAGAGAGAAAAGCAAATTCCTTCAAAAGCCACCTAACCTGTTCTCAGGTCATCTGATACCTTGTCCTGTTCTCACAAAAACTGAATCCTGAAAAAAGGAAGTAACTCAGGAAAGCCAGCAGGACTGGGCTCCTCCATGCCAAATCTGTAAAAATGCATTGCCAATACTTGTGGCCCTCTCCCTCAAAAGAACAAGAAAAATCAACAACACTAGATAATATAAATAGCTAAACACTGCCAAAATGGATTCTGGAAAGTACCAGAAATCAGACCCCTAGGTCGAATCCACAGCTGTTACTAACCTTTGGAGATTTAGGATTGACGTTGTGTGTATACATACATACATACACACATATACATATATGTATATGTATATGAGGTAGTGAAGGAAATTCAGAGAAAAACATTTCCACCTTAAAATTTGGTTTCTGGCATACATAAAGAATGAAAACACATAGTGAGAAATGGAATTTGAGAGTAGTTGCTAGAGAACCGCAACTCTATATATGTTGCTTTTCTCTGTAGAAGGAACATATATGACCATAGACTGAACATAGGCTACTGTCCGCATCATGGATACACAATGATCAAAATCACAAATTACGACTATATTTACAACAGATAATTGTTGGTTTGAATCCATTCTTGTGCCTGGGTCAGAGGAACCTGCACAGGAAAATGTTTTCTGAACCTGTCTCCTTCTTGTGAAATGCCAGACTTACGAGAAACAAACACAACTGTGAAATCATAGGATCAGAGAATGGCAAAGCTGGAAGGGACCTGAAAATCATGCAATCACGGAATCAGAGAATTAGAGAGTTGGTGACCCATAGCCACCCTATTTAGAGCAACAATGACAAGGGTTAGTTAAGCAGCCTCCATATAAAGATATTAGCATGGGGAATGTGCATTTTCTCAATCAACAAGGATTTATTAAGCTCCTTCTAGGTGTGAGGCACCAGGCTAGCTGGTGGGGACACAAAGGCAAAAAAAAATGATATATTCCTTGCCCTCAAGGAGCTTACACTTGACTTTTGGCAGCCTGTTCTACTTTTGGACAGTTTTAATTAACAGGAAGCGTACCCTGATAGTCTTGCTGCTTCTATCCTCTGGGGCCAAAGAAAATGAGTGAATCCTTCTTTCACATGACAACCTTTCAAATCACAATAATAATAGCTAACATTTATAAAGCACTTTGAGGTCTGCAAAGCACTTGACATGTTCTATGATTTTATTCTCACAGCACAGCTACTCTGCCCCCCACCATTGCTCCCTCCTTCCTTTCTCCAGGTTTAATAGCCCTAGTTCTCACAACAAATCCTTCGATGGCAGATGCAAGTCTCCTTCACCATCCTGGCTGCCTGCCTCTAGAAGCTCGCTAGCTTTTTTTAAAAAAAAATATTGTGCCCAGAATAGGCCACAATTTTGAGATGTTGTTTGACCTGGGCAAAGGACAGAGGGACTCTAAATTCCACCCCCCCTCCGCGACCAGTACACCTCTCTCTATGTTGCCTAAATGAGCACTGACTCTTTGCTAACAAATCATACTATTAACTGACATTGAGTTTGCCTTGCACTTTGCCAAAACTCCTGAGCATTTTTCATATAAACCGTTGTCTAGTCACATGTTCCCCATCCTGTATTAGTGAACAATTGGGAAAACCCTTATTTTACAAGTGAAGAAATAAAGTCCAAGGAGACAAGTTAGTGGCCAAGCCAAGATGAATTTGAATTCCTTTCACTACAGTAAGTTTCTGCTTTCCAAGCACAGTTTAAGTTATTGATGGCCCATCAGCTTGACCAAACCTTTTATTTAACCAAATAATTGGATTTGGGGATATAAGCATAAAAAGAAACACAATTAATGAATTTGTTAACTTCTGCCCTCCTGGGATGAATATGCATGTTATGAGTACAGACATAACAAATAGCTTTAATAAGTGTACTTCTCATCTTGTCTTATTCTCTACAGCACTTGGCTCCCAGCCAGCAGTAATAAGAGCTTGAAAGTAAGCAGAGATGGAGGCCATGCTGGGAGCATTCCATTTCACCTTCCATGAGAGACCACAAGGGCAGGCATGAAGGACCCAGAAAGCACTCACTCTCATGCTCCATGCTCATGCCCAACACGACCAAGTTCACCTATCTTGCATTAATATAGCATGAACAATTGCATCTATCTCTGATGGACCACTCAAGTTGACAAGGATGCTTTTTTTAACGTGAAATTATATGAGAGGGAGGGAGGTTGTGGGGAGGGGAGGAGAGGAGAGAAGAGAGAAAAAACAGAGTCAGAGAGAGAATCTCCCAGTCATTATCTTTGTCTATGTAGCCGAGGAGGGTACAGATGTGATCATCAAGTTTTCATGCCTTCAATATTTTATCGAAGTGCCCCAAGTAGACCTGGAAAGGGGAATCAGAGAATATTTGTGCACTGTGTTCAATACCCCTTCATGTATATGGATAGACACCATCCAGGTCTGACATGCTGGGGTTGTTCAGATACAGGCATATGCAATATCTAATCTAAATGGTAAGCTCCCATCATGACAGCTCCTCAAAACAGCCAAATAGGTTTATATAATTTAATTGTGCTAAGGTGAGGACACAGCTACAAATCCCATTGACAATTTGTAGGAATCCTAGGCTCACAGAAAGCAATAAGCCAAGGGCCATTAGGAGGTAGGAGCAATATCAACTGGATTTAAGAATGTGCCTGCAAGGATAAAGGGTGGGAGGGAGAGAGGTCACATCTGAAGTCTCAACTCTTTATTCCTCAATGCCCTAGAGCTCAGCTCCTCTAGATCTCATGTACTTGACGTTATTAGATTTCAGAGGATGGTTTGGGAACTAAACTATGGGAGTGGAGGTATCTGAGAGAGCTGAAGGGGCAACTGGTGTTTAGGTTGTGAAGATTCCAGCTAAGTTATCCCCTTCCTCCTCTTCAATGCCAACAGCCCACAGCCCCATATCTTTGTTAGTGTGAGTAACTGCTATGTGGGTGGGGAATTAAAGAAAGGCTTACTCTACAGCATTATTCATTTTAGAGAGTTCTTGTAATTTTCTCAACAAAGCACTGTTCCTATGGTACTTCTGTTTCTTTGTGAAAAAGCTCTGCTGTCATGTGGAGGATTTTCTATGTTTAATACTTAATAGCTGTGAGTCTCGGTTTGCTCCTCTGTAAAATGGAGCTGACTATCCACCTTCACAGGATGTGGTTGTGAGAAAAGTACTTTGTAAACCTTAAAGTCCTATGGGAAGGTGAGCTATTATTATTTGATTGACGACACTAACAGAACTTTGTTCGAAAACAGATCTTTCACAATTCTCAAATTATTAATGTCAGCATGAGCACAGAGGACATTTGCTTGATATAGCTGTTGGCCACTGTCAAAGAACAATTCCATCACAGATGGCAAAAGGAGTTCCCTAGAGATGATGATGTATCTCAGATGGTGCCAATGGTGCAGGATGCTGTGCTGGTCACACTGAACCCTGGGACAGTGTAAAGCTTCCTAAAGGAGCTTCACAGCCACTCAAAGCAGTCCAGGCTGAAAAGCCAAGTGGATGATCAATGAATGTCTACTGTCTAGGCAATGACATTCTGTTAGATGGAGTGACCAGCCTCCAGAGCTGGTCTATGTGTCCCTCTATCTTGGCCAGACAGTAAAAATGGCCAGTGAGCTGGGCCCAGAATTGAAGAAGAGGAAGAAAACAAAGTGGATTGCTTTTGAGGAATTATGCCATGTTTTAAAGAACCTCATGCTTCTCCCTTCTTTAACACCAATATTCTTCTGGGGAGATTATATGGCTGTTAATTACAGAATAAATCGATCTCCAAAGGCTCAAATTTGTTAGTCACCCAAAGGTCACTGGAGAGACATATGATCGGCACAAATATGCTGTGAGTCATGTAACACTATGGTATCCAAAAATTTAAATTTCCAGTTCACCTAAAAAGCGATGAGAGTTCCATGTTGGCTATGAGTAAGCTACAAAATATTGCCAGTGGAAAGCTATTCAAAGATACCATAAGAGACACATGTGCCTGGAAAAGGAGGTGGGTCAAAGATGTGGCAAGAATTGGGGATGACTTATGGCCAAGCCCACACATTCCACTGATAACTACACAATGTCAAGAAATCTAGAAGGCGGCCCATAACACATCGGCTGGATTCACTGTAAAGGATTTGCAGGAGTACATGGACAAGTAACCCACAGGATGAGATGAGCCTGAATTATGACCTAAACCACTGGGAGAACCCACATCAATGCAAACACAGAGCCATCAGACTACTAACAGATACAAGCCTGTTTAAACCACTGACACATTTCTCTGTTAAGTATGTATTGCCATCCCATAGGATTTGGTACTATCATTAATTTTATGTTCGACTTTAAAACATTTTCTCAAACATTAGGTATTTTATTGATGTTTCTTGTGATGGGCACTTATCATTAAGGGAAATAGGCCACTCCTGTTCATTATCAATCAATCAACAAGCATTTATTGAGTTCCTACTATGTGCCAGGCACCATTCACCTGAGGAGCAATTCTGGAACAAAGTCTTATATGGAAAGGTCACTGGTTCAGGAAAACTCTGTAATTCTCAAACTGCCATAAACATGTGTGATAATATTATTCTTCATTTGTTCAACTAGAAAACCAATAGGGCTATGCAGCTGCACTTATGACTGACTGATCAGCCCTTCATAAATAAATGTTCCAATTCTGGTATTATCAAAAGCAGTCTGAATCCTGTATATAATGAAAATGCTTTTTGCATAGATATGTTATGTAACTGCCCTGAGCCTGGCTAAGACAGATGCAATGTGCTTGTTCTTAACTTTGATTAAAGGTATTCAAATGAACAAAGAAACTCAGCCTGTAAAGATGTCAAAATGCCACATTTTATAGTGTGGTAATGCTAATGGGCACTACAATCTTGATTTTTTTTTAAAATTGCCTCCCTAAAATGACATTTTATGGAATCATAGAATGTTAGAAATAGGAAGCAATTCAGAGATCATCTTACTAAGTCTCTTTATTTTGCAAATAAGGAAACTGAGGTCTAAAGAGGGGAAGAGACTTGTTCCATTTTGATGAATACATATGGTACTCTCAAATCTGATGGTCTGGACTGATGATGGCATTTTCTTGATATCAGTGGCATGGTCTTTAATGATAGAAGCTCATTAAAGTCATGGAGGTTCAGCCTACACCAGCCTCTCCATGCAAATTTCAGCGATACAGAGGCAGATTATTCAAAGCCACTGTTTTTCCTCCTCACTTTGTGCTTCCTGAATTTGGGTTACTGGACAAATTTGAAAAGTTCCACCAGAATTGTGGACACAGAAGAAGAGAGAAGGTAACGTCCACACTTATCAAGTGTGCTACTTAACAACAGTGAGTAGAATATGTTTACCAATGGAGGAAATTGAAGCAAGTGATTAAAATGAATCTTTCGGATTCTGTAAGATTTTCAACTTTGCCACTCAGTCCCCTGCTATAATAACTCTTCTTACAACATACAATCAAGAAAAAATTGTATTTTTTCCATCATAATGGTTAGAAGGTAAACGTTAGGCAGAGTCTAGGATTTTTTTCCAAATAACTGGGGTGTTCTTTCAATATCCCCACTTGCAAATATTCTCTGAGAAAAAAAAAAACATCAATAACATCATCAGGTCCAAAGCTCACATGGAAGCATAAACATTCTCCATTCCTATTTCTCTGCCTCATGGATTTCCAATTCTCTCTCTCGCCTGTACCTGTAAATTTTTTTTTGGGGGGGGGAGGATGGGGAGAGAGAAAATGTCAGTTTGCATCCCTGATTACTTTTCTTGATTGGCTCTGTATCAATATCAAATGAGCAAAGTATCTAAAATGTTTACTCTTCAGCCTTCAGCAAAATTCATTACTATTCTGAAGTTTCTGTACACACAGATTTAAAATGAAGCTTCTAATTAAGATAAGTTCAATGACTATCCAACAAGG
This sequence comes from Vombatus ursinus, assembly GCF_900497805.2. Taxonomy (NCBI): domain Eukaryota; kingdom Metazoa; phylum Chordata; class Mammalia; order Diprotodontia; family Vombatidae; genus Vombatus; species Vombatus ursinus. Next base: position 1,727,907 of record NW_020954930.1, on the reverse strand, counting down.
TCTAAAAGGTATTCTTCTGGTCACAAAATTTGAGAGCCTTCAAGTGAAAGGTGCCTTGGCAGCCATCTGGCCCAACTGAGGACAGAATCACAATCCCCTTTACAGCATTTCCCAAGTATCGCCAGCTAGGCTTCTGGTTTGAAGGAAGATCTTCAGTAAAGCTTACCCACACTACATTCCCAGGTAGCCCATTCCATATTGGAGTAGCTTTACATCTGTCTCTATGAAACTTATACCTACCCCTCTTAATTCCACTTCGTGGGGCCAAGAAGAACAAGTCTAGTCCTAGGGGTAGGTAGGTGGGTGGCACAGTGCACAGAGGGCTAGATTCAGATTCATTTATACCTGATCTAGTCTTTGACACTTACTAGCTCTATGAGGCAAGTCACTTAATCTCTGCCCCAGTTTCCACATCTGTAAAATGGGGATGATTATAATAACACTTAACTCCCAGGCCTGCTGTGAGGATCAAATGAGATCACGTTTGTAAAAAGCTTTGCAAAACTTAAAGCTATGTATACTATTACTACTACTACTAATCCCTCTTTTACATGACAGACTTTTAAATACCGGAAGACAGCTATCATGATACTAGAACATAAGATCATAGATTGAGAGTTAGAAGGTATCAGAAAGGTCATCTCTTCCAACCCTTTCATTTTATAAATTAGGAAACTGAATGCTAATGAAGTGAAATCACTTGCTCAAGGTCACCCAGGTAGTAAGTGACTCTCTTTCCTAAATATTCTCTTCTCCAGACCCTCCCAAATCCTAAAATCTGGAACCCAGAATTGAACACAATACTCTAGATGTTGTCTGAATAGCGCAGAGAACAGTGGGATTATCACCTCCTTCATTCTGGATGTTATGCCTCTTATAATTTAGCTTACAATTATATATGTGTGTGTATGCTTTTTTTAAAATGCCATATCACAATGTTCACTTATATTGAGTATACAGTTTGCTAAAATCCCAGTTTTTAGATGAACTTTTGTCTATCTCCTTCATCTAGTATTTGATTTTAAACCCAAGTCTAATACTGCACTCCTTAGTACAATGCAGGCAGGCAGCACGGAAAAGTAGATAGATCTGCCTTCAGAGCCAGGAAGACCTGGGTTCAAGCCCTGCCTCTCATACCTTTTATCTGATTAGATTTGGCTCAATGTATTAGCCTATTGAGGTCTTTTAAAACCAGGTTCTAGTATCTTACTTGTTAGTAACCCTTCTCAACTTTGTGACAACTTAAATTTAGATAAGTCCAGTATTTATGCTTTATTAAATCCATTGATAAAAATGTCAAAGAGTACAGAGGCAAGCATTAATGTGTTAATAACTAAGTCCCAAGTCTAGCCATTCACTCAGTTCCAAATGTACCTAACTCTATCACGGGGTATCCCATCTCGCTCCATCTCTGACACAAGGAGAGTTTGAAAGATTCAATTCAATACTTGGCTAAACTCTAAAGAATCCCTTTCATCTACCAATCCAGCTGTTCTTGATGTTAGTTCTCTGGGATGACTGCTTCCTTTTCTAAATTTGCACTAACCATCCCCTTCTAGAATTTTATCAGTAATCAAAGGCAAGCTTTGTTGTCTGTATTTTATAGCACCAACTATTTCCCCTTTCTTGGAAACTGAAACAATCTTTCTCCAATCCAATCTGTGTCATTTCTCCCATTTTCCATGAACTTTCACAAATCACTGACATTCTACTTTCAATCCTCCAGAATGCATTTGGTCTAGGTCTTATGATCTGGATTCATCCAGGGCAGCTAGGTGTTCTTATTATTCCTTTCCTTATTGTAGATTTCAATTCTCTGTTAGCCATTTTTGTTCCATCCTTTCTAACCTTAAAATTATTCCTGGCAGAGAAAAAAGAAGCAAAATAACAACTGAGTCTTGTCTCCATCATCCATTATCCTTCCATGTACTCTGAGCAGCCTTCTTTGGCCATCTTTGGGCCTTCTCTTTTATTTAATATAGTTCTTAAAAACATCCCTTTGTGTTGTCCTTTCCACTCCTTGCCAGCCTCAGTTCATCATGAGTTTGAACACTTCCGATGTTATTTCTACACAACTATGATTCTTTCTTCTGTTACTTGCCCTTCCAAGTAGATGCCTTTTAAAAATCTAAATTTGTCAAAGAGTTCCCTGTGCATCTACATTGGTCTTTTCAGATAATTCTTCCATTTCTTCCTCATTGAAACTGTTTCTCTTTGGAGTTCCAGAATTTGATCTTTAAGAGTTTTGCATCTGTTTTAGATCATGTTATTGCACCTCTCCTTCCTATCCCAATCTCTGATAGGTGCTCTATAATAATAGATGGTGCACACCAGAATATACTTAGTTCTCTTCTCCTCTATCCCAGATTCTAAGGTAGAGGAAATCACTTCCCTAAAAAGTCTCCATCAGTTCCACTTTCACAATTTTTTGTTTTCCTTGGTGGTCAGAATGAGGTTAAGAAAATCAGTTCACTCTACTGCTTTCTCCAACTTTCTAAGGACGATCTTATCATTTCCTCCAATAAATATCTCCTGTATTCTGCTACAGACCTGAAGGGTTTTAAAAAATAGCAGCTCTGGCAGCATCTGCCTTTATTCCATGCCATGCTTCCTGGACTAAGTGGGTACTCTTAGCTCAGTTCACACCAACTTTCCCCAATGAGCTCATATTAGGTGCCAAACTACAAATGGAAAAAGAGAGAACTGACATAAGGACATACGAGAACATCTAGAGAAGGTGAAGATAAGTATACTGGAAAAGAGAAGATTTATGCAGGATGCAATGGCTAACTTTAAGTGTTGGAAAAGGTATCATGCAAGGAGGGATTTGCTTTGTTTGGTGTGGTTACAAAGAGAAAAACTAGGAACAACAAGTGCAAATTACAGAGGGGCAAATTTCTGGTCACCAGAAGGCGAAAGACCTAATGCTTCTCTGAAAGTAGAGTGGGCCACATACAGAGACAGATAGGAGAGAGAGAGAGGAGGGAGAGAGGGAGGGAGGGGGAGGGAGGGGG
>NW_020954930.1:1704907-1724793 GCF_900497805.2 Vombatus ursinus | reverse complement strand
GAGAGAGAGAGAGAGAGAGAGAGAGAGAGAGAGAGAGAGAGAATGAATTCTCCACTACCAGAGATATTTAAGGAGAGGCATGTCACGGATGACCTAAAAGGATGTTCAATTCCTGCTCTCCTAACTCTCTGTCTTCTGGCCCCCTTTATGATCCTGCTGACTTTCTCTAGTTCCTGCTTTGCCCTGATTCTGGCCCATTCACTGCAATTCTCCATCAGCCTAAAACTCCTAGTCAAGCCGTAACAGGCTAGGGCCATGTGGAAGTTGACCAATTTCATTTCTCTGTTAAAGCAATGGGGTATTTCCAAGTCACAGTTCCTACAGCTAGCTGGCAAAATTTCATCTCCTGTTGTTTCACCAAAGGGCTTTACATGGCCCTCTATAATCTTTTAGAGGAACTGGGTTATAGGAAATCTGAAAACGTATCAAAAACTTATCATGTTAACATGTTTACAAAATTGTACTGACTATGCTATTCTTACTGTCATGAGTCTGACTTTTCTCAATATTATCCTTCTGAAACAAAAATTTATTTTTATCTGGGAGCCTCACTACTTCAATTCCTAACAATCTATAGTGAGGCCATGAAGATGAGGTTTTCAGAAAACATCAAAGCTATCTACTCATATGAAAAAATGCTCTAAATCACTATTGATTAGAGAAATGCAAATTACAACAACTCTGAGGTACCATGACATACCTATAAGATTGGCTAATATGACAGAAAAGGAAAATGGCAAATACTGGAGGGGATGTAAGGAAACTGGGACACTTACGCAGGGTTGGTGGAGTTGTAAACTTGTCCAACCATTTTGGAGGGCAATTTGGAATCAGGCCCAAAGGGCTATGAAATTATGCCTGCCTTTTTGACCCAGCAATATCACTACTAGGTCTATACCCCAAAGACGTCAAAAAAGGACCTATACATACAAAAATATTTATAGCAGCTCTTTTTGTGGTGGCAAAGAATTGGAAATTGAGCAATACCCATCAATTGGGGAATGGCTGAATAACTTATAGTATATGACTGTGATAGAATACTACTGTGCTATAAGAAATGATGAGCAACATTCTTTTAGAAAAACCTAGGAAGAGTTATATGAACTAATGCAAAGTCAAGTGAGCAGAACCAGGAGAACACTGTACACAGTTAACAGCAATATTGTATTATGATCAAGTATGAATGATTTAGCTTGTTTCAGTAATACAATGATCCATGAAAATTCTGAAGGACTTATAATGAAAAATGCTATCCACCTCCAGAGAAAGAACTGATACAGTCTGAATGCAGAGTGAAGCAGACTTCTTTAACTTTGTTTTGTCTGTATTTTCTTTCCACAACATGGCTAACAGGGAAATTATGCTTTGCATGACTGCACATGTATAATCTATATAAAATCACTCGTCTTCTCAAAAAGAGGGGAAGGGAAAGAGAGAACTTGGAATTCAAAATTGTAAAAAGAAAAAATGTTAAAAACTGTTTTACATGTAATTGGAAAAAAATTAAATTAAATTAAAAGATTTTAACAGGCAAGACGGACTCTAGCCATATCTTAGCCAAAATTATGCATCTCAGAAGCCAGAAACAAAAAGCAATAGTTTCAATAAGATGCATTCGAATAATACATGACTAAAGAGTCTCCTTTGTTCTTTTCCATAAGGCCATTAGCCAATACCAGATAAGCTGCAATAGCATCCTCCAGAGATATTCAAAGTTGATGAGGATCTATATTTAACATTTTATGCTCTTTTAGGAATTTCTAATTAGCTAATACTACAGTTGTAACACAGCACTGCAAATAAGATTGGCTTCATTTTTTCTTTAAATTATGAAAACCTCCATAATCTGGTTTTACTTGAACCAATTCCCCCTGTTGCTCCTGCCAGTGAATCTATTTTTTTCTAGCTCCAAAAGACTGACTTTCCTTTGCAATTTCAATTAAGCTCTTGAGTCAAAGCCATAAGACACTCTTAAATACATGCCCTATGACCTGTCATTTGAATCCTTTTTCAACTTGGCCTCTGAAGTCGAGTACAAAGCCAATCTTAATGTATGCAGATATAATAATTAGTATTTCCTTGATTTCTAAGAAATTACCATAGCCAGTCAGTCTTTCAACAGAGGACCTGGACTATCCCCCCCAGATAATCATTCATCTTGGTGAACTTTCCAACTAGGACCATCAGGAAAAAGCATTTTCATTTGGATGGATGGATATAACCAAAGGCAATGAATGCCAAACTTGACTTCCTTGTCATAATGAATGAAACTTCCATTACCTTCAAGGAATGTACTAAATATGCAATAAAATTTATAACTAGAGAAGTGTTCATGAGGAAAGTTTGCAGTGAACTTAGCCTTTTCTCTTGTGTATATTTTACATTACAGTAATATCTTCAATATATTTTTTTTAAATTCTTATTTTAGCTTATCCCTTCCATTCCTGAATAACGTCAGCTCACTCTAGGCTTCATAATTCCTTACACTGTACTCATATTACCATGCTATCACGTTTGATTTATTGATTATTACTTGCTCTTGACAGTATAGGGTTAAAAAAAAATCTAAATTTGTCAGAGAGTACCCTGTGTGTCCACATTGGTCTTTTTAGACAACTCCCCTTTCCTCTCATTGGAGTTGCTTCTTTTTGTGTTTTCAAAATTTCATTCTACAAAAATTCTAATCATTTCTATGTTAATAGTAATAGGTCTATATCACCTCCCAAAAGCCAAAAATCCTTTGAACATATTAAATCTATTTCTCTTAGGTTAATGTAGTCCCTGTCTGTGTAGCTTGATTTCCTGGTTTTCTTTCTGTCTGCCATGCCCCTCCAAACAATTCCACTTTCTGTAAATTGTATTTTTAAAATGGCATCCGCTGGGCTACTCTCAAGACTGTAAGTTGCACAGCAGGTACCAAACTGCACTGGTAGAAGAAGTTCCTCAATAGAAGTTTCCTCCACTACTGAAATTACCATTCTAGTTTTTTTTAAATCCTTCAGAAATGAATTTTAAAAATCATTATAAGGGAATATAACATTTTGCATTACTTCAAGTAAATTTTCAAACAATATTATCATCTTAAATAAGGCCTTATTTCTAGGGGGTCTTTTAAAAAGTAGTCCTGAGGCTATAAAATGACCGTGAGGCTTTGGACTTACACAGGCTAAGAGTAAATTATAGTAATGTGCTTACTTTATCATTTGATCAATAAGATACTGGATTCTGAAGGAAACTGGAGTTCACCTTAGGACATGAAGAATTTTTTAACTGCAAAGAAAACCAAGGTGAGAGGTTGAACTTGCAAAATTAGATGGCTTAGTTGATCATCTGAAATGAAATTTTCTTTCTTTTTTAACTATTTATCTCTTTTCTTGTTCACATTCTTAATATTTTATTTTTTCCAGTTACATGTAAAAACAATTTTAACATTCTTTTTTAAAATTTCGAGTTTCAAGTTCTCTCTCCATCTCCCTCCCCTACTCCCTCCTTGAGAGGGTAAGCAATTTGATATAGATTACACATCTACAGTCATGCAAAAATATGAAATGAACTTTTCTTTTTTTTAGCTTTTATTTAGTATTTTATTTTCCCCAGTTACATGTAAAAACAATTTTTTAACATTCATTTTTCAAACTTTAAGTTCCAAATTCTCTTCCTTCATCCCTCTCACCACATTGAGAAGGCAAGCAATTCGATATAGTACATGTGTAGTCATGCAAAACATATCCATAACAGTCATGGTGTGAAAGAAAATAGACAAAAAAACTTCAAGAAAAAGAAAGTTTTAAAAAAGTATGCTTCAATCTGTATTCAGACACCATCAGTTCTTTCTCTGGGGATAGATAGCATTTTTCATCATAAGTCCTTCAGAGTTGTCTTAGATCATTGCATTGCTGAGAATACCTCAGCAATGAGGATAAGGATGCATGAGGAACTCTGACTTGTCTTATTTTAGGACAGGATATGACCCAAGTTGACACAATGGATGAGTGGCTATCATATTGAATACTGACACTGTATATTATTTTTTACAACTGGAAGGTGACTAGGCACCATCTAGTCTACTTCTCTCATTTTACAGAGTAGAAATTAGGGCTCACAAAGGTTCATGCTACTTTTTCTCCTATTTATAAAACAGAATTTAAGTGTGAAATCTCACCACTGAAAACCAAACTTAAAATGCTCTATAAAGAAATCCAAAAACTAAATAAATCAGGTAACTAATAAATTCCAATCGACAGGATAACTTATGCAAACTATCAACATTTTACACAAACTCCATCTGTTGTCAAATTCAAATATATATTAAACATTATTTTAATGAAAACAATTTTTCAACACACCTGGAAAATGTGGCCTCATCTTTTCTTCACTAACAACTGATTAATAGCCAGGATAATCAAACAACCAGAGGATGAGAATCTGCTTTCTCTGCTACTGACACTATGCTTTACATGTGAATTACATGCGAGTTACTCTCCCTCAGTTTACCTCTATACAGGTGATATGCCTTATCTAAACTTTTCATGGTCTATTTGATGAATTTATTGATATTGATTTACCTGGGTTCATTTTGATTCTAGCTCTGCCACTGATTTGCAATATGCCCTTAGGCAATGCCAAATTAATTTTCCTAATCTCCAGTTGTCACACCTGTTAAATGGACATAATACTACTTGTATTACTAACCTCAGATTTGTATTTTACAGGCTCATAATCTTTCCACTACAGCAAATTTCCTCCATTCAGGAAATACAAGGCTAAATATAATTAGGATGGTAAAGTCCAAAGGTAAACAGAAAGACTTTGGGTTTTACCTGTAGTTTAATACTGTCTCTTCCTTTGGATCATAAAATTAAAAACTAGCTATTCCCCAAATGGAAATTATCTTGGTTTTTTTTCCTAAAAGTGAATATTTATTACGCAACTGAATCAGCCAGTTATTAAGCACCTACTGTGTGCCAGGCACTGTGCTAAACAAAGAAAGGCAAAAGACAGCTTGCCTTCAAAGAGCTCACAGTCTAACAGAGGAGACAACATACACAACTCTATACAGGTTAAATTGGAGATAATCAACAGAGAAAAGGTTCTAACATTAAGATAATTACCATAAGCATGTTTATTTTCACAGGTACGTAAATTTGAGTTATTACCTTTATTATTTTAGAGTTATTGTGAGGATCAAACAAGGTAATATACATTGACTGATTGCTAAGCTGTAAAATGCTATAGAAACATTCTAAGACACTCTGATGGGCTTGTGTACAATCTGTGAACCAGTCAAGATATACTGATAATGAAATGTCAAAGGTCAACCAACAGTCATTTATTAAGCACCTACTATGAACCAGGCACTGCACTAAGTGCTAGGGTTACAAAGAAAGACAAAAGAAAGCCTGTCCTCGAGGAGCTCACAATCTAATGAGGGAGACAAGATGCAAACAACTACAAACAAATAAGCCCGATACAGGAAAAATTAGAGATAAACAACAGTGGGAAGGCCCTTGCATTAAGGTAAATACTGTAAATATGTTTATTTTCAGAGCTATGTAAAATCAAGCTATTATTATTTTTATTATTTCACAGAGGATCAAACAAAGTAATGTACACAGACTAACTGCTAAGCTGTAAAACGCTAAACATTCCAAGAAGCTCTCCTAGGCTTGTATACAACCTATGAACTGTACAAGATATACTGATGATAAAATGCCAAAGGTAAGATGAAAGATTCTGAATCACACTGAGCCCTTTTAATGTGCTAGAAAGTCTTCAGTAATAATTATGGATGAAAGCAAATACATTAAGGAATGACAACTAATTATGAGTCCTTGAGCGCTAGAAGGTTTCTCACTATCACCTGAACCTATACCAAGTCTGTCCCCCATAGCAACGAGAAAGTTAGGGGAGATGCAAGAATCCTGAGACCAAAGCCAAAAGAAAAAAACCCCACAACTAATACAGCTGTTTTTGCTGCTTTTAATGGGCTAAAGGGGGCAATCAAGAGGCACACGTAAAACTTAAGATAAATAAGGCTATTTTTCAATTTCAGAGCCCCTATAAAGGGCTAACCATTATTAAGAGAATTTTTATCACTGGTATTGAAGTGACTTTGGTTATAAGTAGGAACACAAGTTGGTTGTGGATAGTACAACTGGCAATAGAAAACTTTTGTAGACCATTCCTGAAATAAATCATCCATATCAAATATCAGTTACTGGACTTGGTTCTGAGACCATCAGCTAGTGGACAACCATCCTTCTCCTACTGAGATACCATTACCAAGCAGCACCATTATTAATAAATTTCTATTGATAGCTCAATTTAGCACACATGTAATAAAATGTTAGTTCGCTCCATGTCCTGAAGAACTGTTAGTAGGAAAAGCCAACATTTTCATCTACCTGGGATTACACTGGTTATCTGTCCTCTTTAGTACTTAGAAACACTAGTTGTTACTATGGGAAGCAGTTAACAAGAACAATTGACTTGGAGTTGAAATAAGTGAGTTTCAGGCCCTGTTCTGCCACTTAGGATAATGAATAGTCCCTTTACCTCTCAAAACTTGTTTTCCTAACTGGTAAAATTGGGCTGATACTCAAACAGGATAATGACAATGAAACCCTTCTGAAAAATGTCAAGTGCTATAGCTAGGAATATTATCATCTCATAGGGCTGATGTGAGAATCAAATGAGGTAATATCAACTGTAAAGCACTAAGGAAGTCTGAGTATAATCACAGTTGTTTACATCTGGCTCTTTAGAACGTTCTGGAAATTTTTCACCCTAACCCTAACTACCTATTATAACCATCTGCCCCCTGGCACTTAGCAAATAGAAATATACAAATGGTATATACCCCCTCAAAGATAGCTTTGACTACTTAGATAAAGAATGATTCATCATCTTCCAATTCTCCAAAATGGACATCCTCCTCCACCTCAGCTCATGAAGGTCATAATTCCATAGAGGAGATGGATCAGTGCCCAAACACTTGTGCCATCATTCTTTCATATCACAGTCCACTTTCTGCTGTTAGGAAAACTCCATTCCAACTGTACATTGAAGAATACTCCCTACTTAGAAAGGCAGGTTATTTCATTGCTGTATTCATCAGAGGTTGATTGCATCTCACAATCTTTTAATTGAAAGACAGGCACCAGCAGAGGACTAAAACTGTCTTCCAGTGAAAATCATCCAGTCTTTTGGAGAAGATCAACTCAGATGTTATAGGTTGACAGACTGATCACGTACTGTCAGATCTAATAGGTTCTGCTTATAATCGAAGAAACCTAGTCTGATGAGCTTTTGATTTCAGCAAACTAACCACTAACCTAGAAGGTTTTAAGATGGGGCGGATGGTGGGGGTGTGTGAGGGTAAAGGCAATTCCTTTCTATCAATTAAAATGTACTAAACTAACCTTTCATTGGGCCCTAAGAAGATGCATAAATAACCCTTAACGGTAGCCCAAAATATAAAGTGCAAATCTATCAACTTTCAACAAAATCAATATTGACAGTATCTTCACCAGTTTATGCTTAAAACAAGGGCACAAGTGCTTTGGTAATCTAAGCTTTGGTTAACAGACCAATTTGGGGGATTTTTTTAGTTAGAAGATGCCTGGCTCATTTTAGTAGTTATAAAAAGCTCATGAATTCATTTAACAAAATAAAACGACCCTGTGTGCTAATGCTATTATTATCATCCCCATTTTACAAATAAGAAAATTGGCAATTAGAGAGTTAGTGACTTCTTAGTAAGTGTCGGAGGCAGAATTCAAACCCAGGATTCTCAACACTAAGTCTAATGCACTTTCACTATATCGTTTTTGTTCTCCAAACCAAAAGAATTGGAATAATGTCTAAGAGGAATTAAAGAATAAAGTGTGTAACTAAAACCACACAGGATATTTAACGAAGAAGGGAGTAACTCCAATTGAATTTACTTTAGCACTAATCTTTTTAATAATAACTTGTGCATTATAAATTATTGCTAATCACTAGATCAAAAGAGCCCACAGAGGGATTTTTCATCTCTAGCCTCAACTCAAACCAAAGAGTTACTGCGTTTCAATTTAGCCACAGGACTAGAAGGAAATTTACTTTGAATATATTTTATATTTAATTATCTGTGTACATATGATACATGTAGAACGTAATCACCTTGAGAGCAGAGGCTGTTTCATTTTTGCCACTGCCTAGCATAGTGTCTATCACATAGGTGTTTAATAAATGCTTACTAAGTGACTAAGTGACCTAACCCATTCTCCCCTCCCCTTACCTTTGAGGAATGAACATACATGACTGCTTTTCCACCTTATTCTCAAAAACCTACAGAAAGGTTATCTAACCTCCCACGTGAAAATGTTTCTCCCCAAATCTTTGTTCTGGGAAACCTCCCTGATAACTAGCCTCCACTCCTCCTGAAGCTAGTGCTCATTAAGGAAACTACCTTCGTGGAAAGAGAATTGTTGCCCAACCTTTCCCCCATCTGAAGGCTTGTGCCTCCGCCCTCTCTCTTCCACATTAGCACAAAGGAACTGGTTCAAACCCATGGTCTATCTAGACCAGTGTTCTTGGGTGTGATGGGGCAACAGAGGATGGAGGGCTTGGCTGTCCTCCAAATCATCTCACAGATTGAGCACCTGCCCCAAATATTTCTAGCTTCACTTTCTAACCCATTCTAGAACTCAGAACCCTAAACTGAAACTTTCTGGAATTTACCTCTATGTTCTATGTGAATCACTAGAGTTGCCCAAGAAATGTTCTTAAATGAGACGGGGGAGAGGGAGGAAAGAAGGGGGAATAAGCATTTATTAAGAGCCTACCATGTGTCTGACACTGTGCTAAAGACTGAATAGTCTCCAGTTTTCTTGTGTGATATTTCTCTCCATTTTTCCCCCCTCAATGGTTTGCCCAAATTTCAACGACAGCCTCCTTCTTCCAAACTGAGGAAATGTTAGGTAGATATCTTTGATTACCTTCTCCTCCCACCCACCCCAACAAGCTACTGGACTTTGTTGTGCTGGGGCTCCTTTTCAACATTAGCCCCTCATCTCCCCTTCCCCAAAGTATGCTTCTATATTTGCTTAGGTTTCTTTCTCAGAACCAAGTCCACAGCATTTCATTTGCACAGGGATCCTGAATATGCTTCAGGAAGAAGTTACTGCATTATCAAAAGAAAACGTACCTATTTTCACGTCCGGTTAGGCATCCTGTCCATCAAAGTGAGGAGAGCTAAAACCTGTTATTATAAGGCTAATTGGCCTTAAGGAAACACACAAATACCACAGAATAGACCATTTTTTCCCTCTAATCTTGAGGACTGCCCAAACCTTTCATGACAAAGGGACATATTTCGGAAGTTTACTACAGATCCTTACCTTTGCTTAGCAAAACATATTCATAGGGATCATGGGGTCATACCAATGGCTATTTTCTGCTAAGGTTCAGAGGAAAAATACAGAAGCATGGCTTCTGGAATTTTTTTTTTCCTTTTCTACAAATTGGGACATTTTCATGAATTCTGGGTTCCTACAGCTTCCCTTATCTCAGTGAACTCAAATGAAGTAAAAAATATAGGACACTGAAGTCACCACATATTTCTGATTGGCAAATAAGAAATCTGTCATAGGTCATATCAGAGAAAAAACATTTAAGCAAAAATGTCTGAGGTATATTGAAGGACTTAATTCCTATGTAATTTCAGACACATCTAACATCATAGAGAAATCCTTCCCCTCAGAGGCTAGCTTGTCAATAATAATAACAAAAATAACAACAACAACAATACTAATAGCTAGCATTGCATAGTGATTACTATGTGTCAGCACTGTGCTATTAGTTTTCCATACATAATCTGTAGCCCTATGTTGTACACACCCTGATTTATGATCAAAACGGTGACATTTAGCCTAGGGCTTATTTGTTTTTTTTGGTTGGTTGTTTTTTTGTTTTTTGCTGCCAAGTGTAATGCCTGCAATTCCTTGTCAAAACGAACAAAAACAACCTCATCTGGGCCCAGGGTTATAATGTCAGAGTAAATTTTTGTTCCAGGCATTTGTAAATTTGAAAAGAATCCCCTATTCCCCACCACTATGTACACTGAGAAGGCCGCATAACTGGTCTCTATGGAGTGGTTGAGCAGTTTGATGGGAAGACAGAGTATCCAACACTAACTAAGAAGATGTCCACGGCATTCAACTTGAACCACAGAGAGCAAATAAAACATCAGAATAATGTGCCCTGGAGGCAGAGGGGGAGGGGAACCCCATTGTCTTCTAAAGTAATAAAAAGAATCTGGCAGAAGCTGAGAGACCAGGGAAACTGTGACTCTCCCAAGTGTTTGGTATTTACATTAAGGACCAAAGCCATGCTCAATGCAAGGATTCTATCTCAGCAATTTAGGAAAAACAGTGTTAGCTTTAAATGATTAAGGTTGATGTGTAGATGATTTTTCCCATGAAGCTCATTTATCTATACAAAGGTTCAATTTCTATCAAGGCCAATTTTCCCTGCAGTGCCAACGAGCACTTTTAATGTTGTATCAGACATGAATTTTTAGAGCTCAGCTAGTCCAATGCTTTGCCTAATGCAGCATCCCTCTAAGAGGTCAGCCAGCTGCTGGTGACAGTGGAAAACATCAGAGCAAAAGCAGTCAAGGGACTTTCTCTTAATTTTATTTGACGAAACATAGAATAATTGCAAGAGCACTGGATTTGGAGCCAGAGGACCTGGGTTTGAATTCTGCCTCAACCATCTGTTACCTGTGGCATCTGAGGCAAATGAATTTATCCTCTCTGAGACTTGGTTTTTTTAACTGCAAAATAAAGGAGTTCAGTTCAACTAAACTTTTTCTAACCTAACCTTTTCTCAAAGGTCCCCTCCACCTCTGATCCTCTCATCATTACCATAGATATTAACACAGTACATATGCACACACACTATACAACTTACCGATGGGTACAGGTATCCCTCGCTGTTCATTGCCAGGTATAATTTTGTTTGAACTCCTTGGATGGCCACCACTCGCAACCCCACAGGAATGAGGTTAAACAGTGCTGAGATGGGGAAAAAACAAAATATCACAACCATGATTTCCATACAAAGGAGAAAAACAGTTCACCTTCATTATACATGGATTGTGTAAATCTACAAAAGTAGATGCTTTCTTAGGAAGGATGCAACTGTTGAGGACACAATTTCTTTTTTCTTTCAATTAGTATTTATTTTCTCTCTTCCCAACAAAGGAACAAAAACACCTTCCAGTTTTCTACAAGCCCGAAGACCCTAGCTAGGGGAAGGAGAAAATTGCTTAAAAAACTGGAAAGCCTTCTGGCAGATATTATAACACTTAATTTCCATTTGTATTAAAAAAAATTCCAGGCAGTATCTACATGTGGCTGAACCTTTTAGTAATCGCTAAAGAACATAGCCAAAAAAGCTCTGATTTTTGACACCTCCAAGGTGAGAACAGAGTGTCTTCCTAGTGTCTGTGGAGAGGTTATTTCCCAGGCTATAAAATTTCCCTTTCATGGACTGCTATGGCTACTGGCTTATTTAGTTTTGATTTGGACCCACTAGATATCATTTCACTAGAACACAATTATATCCCAAACCTGCAACTGGTTTGGGGGAGTAGTCAAAGGCTTAGAATAACGAAATAAATTGCAGTTTCCAATGTAGGTGTCAGTACTATGGAATTAGGCTGCCTTAATTTCTCAAGCAAGATGATCAGACATAATGAGAATGTCAAAAGGACTTTCAGGCATAGCTAGCTCATTGACCACCTCCTCCAAATTCAATTTCTAAAATCCAACTCATTCTGTAATAGATATCTAACACCTTCAGAATTCCATGGAAAAATAAAGCTCTATTTCAAAAATAAATTTTGAAGTTTGAAAATAAAATTAGACAAGTTGTTTCCCAGGTTAGAGGTGGTTGTTTTCATCTGTTAGGGAGTTACTGAGTGCATGGCCATCCACTCTGATGCCCCACACTGCAGATACTCCGCTTACCATTTACTAACATATCTCAGAATCAAATGAGGCTCTATGTCTCTCTTCCTCTCCTTTTCCTACATCTTTCTATCCTTCTTTTCTCAACTTCAGTCTGCTTTTCCTTCTTCCATGTTGTAATTTTCCTTTATTTTCTCATAATTTCAATAAATAACTCCTGACACATTAAAATATATATTTATATATGTATATACATATATAACTATTAGTTTGACATTCCATTTTAAAAGCAGGCAAATTGAATGCCTTACATCGTGTGAGTGTGTGTGCGCACGCGCAAGCTAACACAGAATCCTGAACAGATAAAAATCCCCCTTAAGATACACGCACCCAAGTTTTTGATCAAATTTCTTCCAGAGGTTTGGCATCACTCAGAGGCAGCCAGGGAAGATATTTGTTTGAAGGTTTCCTGTTTTCGAAAAGAAACTTGCAAATCTTGAGTTGGGGTGGGGGGGGGGAGGAGGGTTCAATTGATAAGTAGGGGGAAATAAACATGCCTATAGGTTTAACTCAAGATGTTTTCCCTTTGTAATAGTAAAGAGCCAAATAAAACTAGGAGCCACTGGAGGCTTGGAAGAGATGCAACAGGGATCCAACAGACAGACCACAGTGCTTATTTGAGGATTCCATACAAATACATAGTTCTGTACTGTTTTAAACATACATAGCACAATCTAAACATCTGTCTGGGTCCACTGCAGGAATGCAAGAATACCATCAGATTAGTGCTGTCAGTCTGGTAAAATGCTGAGAATTACAGCATTTAGCAACCTTTGGAATAGTCTAATGCAGAGGTGGGGAACCTGAGGCCTCGAGGCCACATGTGGCCCTCTAGGTGCTCAAGTGCAGCCCTTTGACTGAATAGAGGGCCACATGTGGCCTCGAGGCCTCAGGTTCCCCATCCCTGGAACCCTTTTATTTTTAAATTGTCTATTTCCAGCCATTTAAATGCCCATTTGCCCTGAAATATTCCCAGGGTAGTCTTCCTTAAAGGAACAAAATCTTTAGATGGGCAAGGGTTGTTTACCCTGAGCCTTATCATCGGGCAGCAGCAAAGGTCACAGACATATTACATTTATTTCTATTGGAAATACTGGGCTCCGGCTAGGTTTATTTTATTTTTACTTGCAGGGTAGGAGCAAGCGGGCAGGCAGCTGGTGAGAAAGAGGCCCACATTGTGTTTCACCGCTAGTAGGTTTCACTGTGTGAAACCTACACCCAGACTCTGCTCACAATCGCACACCACTCACTGAAGGAAACCGGTGGGCGTCCTCCCCCTACCAGCTGTCTACTCACTCCCACACTGTGAATAAAAATATAACAGTACATTTTTTTAAACATAGTGCTTGCAAGAGAATCTTTTGGAGGCAGTCCGTGCACCTTCCTTTCAAGAGATTACAGACTAGCATTATCGATTTCCTCTCACCGTGTCAAAGATGGTCAGCCAGTGCTTCTGAGCAGAGATGGTTACTGAGAGTCTAGAGAAGGAAGTGCAGGGTCACCCCAAGGGGGGAGAATCTGGCTTCTCCTGTCTCTGTACACATACTGCCCCAATATCCCTAGCCCTGATAACTGTAGTACAACGACAGGAGAAATTAGCAAAGACATAGGGATTTCCTTTAGTAAACCTCTGCTGGATTTTTCACTTAAATTAAGGGTGTTGCTGATGAGGAGCTAGGACATATTGTACAATTCAAAATATAAGTGTTCACACCGCATGTCACTGATGGCACCCCATTCACTACTCATATTAAAAGCGGTGCCCTTCTGTTATGTGTGACACAGCTCGTAAGCCAGTAGCTCATGCTATATTTGACAATGCAACGCACATCCCTGAGGCTTGGTCTGTATCAGATATGTGCATATGTTATATAATGGGATGCTGGTCCTTTGCACAGTTGTTGATTGATGATCACTAATGCCAAGGGAAAATGGCATAGAATTTTATCACTAGAAAGACAATTATATTATTTAAAGGGGCCATGGTTACAAAATACTGAGGATCTAAACAATTTTCCCCAACCCACTCACACTAGGACCTTACTGTAAGGTCTAGAGTACTAGGCTAAGAATGTACTAAAATATGTCTAAATCCAATTTACATATTGCTGTAGGTGACAAAGACACACCAACAAAGGCTCAGAGTCTCTTCAGTTTTGCTGGACAGTCATAACCTTCATATTCCCCATATCACTGTTTGTAAGCACAAAAATGGACCTCTTTGATTTTCACCTCCTAGTCTCTCCTACTGATTCAGGTTTTAATGAGAGGCGAAACTGGAGAGAAGAATCCAAAGAAGATGACAATCCACAAAACAGGACAAACTGAACCCTAAATGAAAGAGATGACTGTGTATTGCAATCTACAATTTTTCTTTTTTTTTCTTTTTTCCCCATTAACACAAATTTCCATGAAAACCCAACAAAAATGAGTCAACAACAACAAAAGGAGAAAGGAAGAGCTTATTAAAATTCTCCCTGTGTCACTGTTTTCTTCTAGGGATAGACACTAATTGGGCTTAGTTGGTTAAAAGCCTTTTTAAAATAAGGAGGCTAGTCTGGATTGAAATACAAAATTGAGCATCTCGGGTGGGAGGCAGAAAATCAACATCTTCCTCCATGCTCTTTTTGCAAGAGAGGAGCCTTTCTTCATGAGAATATGACATGAATTCAAGCATACTATCAACAAAAGCTAGGACCTTTTATTTATAATCCTAAGACAAATCCACTAAATCTCTTAACTCTCTTTGCTGGCTTGAGTCGTAGATTGGAATGGAAAGTTACTCTATGATACACTTATTCTCTCTGATTTCTCTTTATAAAAGGGAAGCAAATTTCTCTCATTTTGGAGATAGTGGTTTAGTTTCATGTGAGCCACAGAAACAGCCTTTTCTCTGTACAAATATAGCTTATCATCCCACAGAACTCAATGTATTCTAGTGCGTGTCAGTTTGGCTAAATTGGTCAATTTCTTGAAGGCAGAAATAATAAAAGTCTCTTCGTACAGGTGGAAAATGATGACAGGTTCGACAAATGTGGTGTCCTTGTAACTTGAAAACAGATGTATTTGTGAACTTTCAAAGGGACAGTGCAAAATATTCTTCTGAGAAAAATAGCCGTTGGTGCTCTGGAAGCTGTTACACTAAAGCAGCTTCCATGAACTGTCTATCGTCTCTTTTCAGGGGAAAATACATAATTTGTAAAGGCTGATGTTCTCATGATGAGAATTTTATTGGACTGACATTTACCACTGTAATGAATCTATGTAACGGAAGCTTAAATGTATGATACTCACACATATCTTAGAAATAAATAAATAGACTCGGGCAAGTGCAAGGAACGCTAATTTGCTTAATCATGCCCTTGCCTGGCATGTCACAAAGACCAATAACATGAAACCAATCAAAATTAAGTATCTCAGCAAGATAGTGAAGAGAGAAAACTAAAGAAAGTTGCATAAGTGCTTATTAATTACAGACTATATTAATAAAACAGTAATAGATATGTGTCTGCTTGAGGCATTTAAAAAAAACTAATGATGAGAATGTTATAAATATTTCAAGCAATAATTCTGTACTTCCGTATTGCTCTTTCCCTTTCTGAGGAAAAAGAACATGACTGATTATAAAACATTTTTCTTTTTTATCATTTAATTATGCTTTTTCTTAAGGATCACTTAGGGCACAAAATAGCCTTTAAATATTAAATGGAGACCCTGTGAGATTAGACTCCTAGCCTTTGGTCACTCTGGCAATCAATGCTACGATCAACACACTTTATTCCTTATTCTGGTGTTGCTCCTCTGAGATGTTCAAGGTGCCGCATCATGGAGTGCCAATAGCTACTACCTGGTTGCACCACTGCCGATAGCTTCAATACGCCTAAAAAAAAGAATGAGCTGGGGATTTAGGCTCTTTTATAATACAATTGTCAAAAAACGCTCCATGGAAACCCCTTCCAATAGTGTGGTCAAAGGCTTTATTAAAATTAAAGACAACAGAGAAAGAAAGAGAGAAAGAGAGGAAGAAAGAAAAAAAATAGAGAAAAGAAGAGAAAAGAAAAGAAAAGAAGGTATATGTATTGGGAAATGAAGAGCACAAATGGTACCATATAAACTTGATGTATTTGGTTAAATCAAGGCAGGAATGGAGCTTGAACCATCAGCATAAACATAACTACTATATCTAGAAAAAAAATTCATAAAATGTGCTATGGATGAATTAGGTTTATCAGTTTTTACACGGCATAAAAGAGGAGTCCATTTTTTTTATTTTCTTTTTTATAAAACATACATGTGAACACTGGATTCAGAATAACTGTCTTCTATGTGGGAACTGGAGAAGGTGCTAAAGATGAAATTGGGTGAGACGTTGAGGTTGGGTGCGATCAGCTAATATCTAAAACACAAATGAACCTCCCTTTCTGCTGCGGAAGGTCCTGACTTTCTTCTGCAATCTGTTATAGCACTCCAAAGGACAGAGGTTCTCCTATCATCTAGAGCACTGTCCAAATTGTGATATGTAGATATAGTCTACAGTATTATTTGACTCATTTGAGTGTGATGCTCTACTCTTCATCATCCTTGAAAACTAAAACTCAGCTTTACACATCACTGACAACTGGGTAGTGATGCAAATGGCAGGAAGGTGTAAATTAAGGGATGTTCACTAGGATATTGCTGGTCATATATACTTTAGTATTAACAACAATAATGCAGCTCGCTGCAAAGCAATAATTCAAGTGGTTATTAAGGATTTTTCTCATCCTCGGCACCAGAAGAGGCTTCTGAGGCTAGGTGATGGCAGCTCTCTCTGCAGTATGCTCCTGGGCATCTGCTCAGGAGACATCACCAAAGGACTTATTAACACCATATACTGGGACCGTTCTCTATGGGCGTGATGTCAGGGGGCAATGCTACTCTAAAGATGGGGCTGAATACTCATTAGCAGAGAAAATATGAAACCATATCTGCTCTTCTGGGCTATGTTCCTAACCAACCTTGATGTTTACTAAGCATTTCTGAGGCAGCACAAATTAAGGAAAATACACCGCACATTCTGAGACCACCTTATATTAATGTTGTAGCTAATTTAATGAGTCTGAGTGCAAATAATGGCATGATATAAATTATAACCATTTAAATAAGAGCTTTCAGTTCCCATGATGTTTTCACTCTCCTCCCATGTAAAGGAAAAAACATATAATTAAGGATAATGTAACTTCTCGGAACCACGATTTCAGGTGTTATACATGATAATGAACAACGTCATTTTTGAAATATTTCCCTTTGCTTCACCATTTTAATCATCTTGGTCTTGGCTTAAATCCTGGTTGAGAAAGGAGAAACTAAATTGCATTATCTGTCTAAGGTCTCTCAAGTCGTCAGATCTCAATTAGTGTATGAGTTGTCAGAAGAAAAAAATGTGAATTTTTTCCTCGGTAGGAATGATTTTTCATGACATGTAACAACTCTACTCTCTTAGGATCAGACCCCTCTTAAGAGGGGAGAAAACATTCTATTTCAGGCTCAGTGTGTGGGTGAGTAAATTTTCTGTGGGGAAAATGTAATAAAATCCAAAGGACAGCCATAAACCTATCGAGATTGCCATGGAGATGACATTTGGATTGCTTTTCAGAGAGTGTCAACGTTATTTCCTATAGGTCATTGTTTTAATTGTTTTTTTGTATGCCTTGCTTCCTTTTTAGTAATTTTTTTTAAATAGGAGTGTAGAGTGAGACTGTTGTTGGCGTCCATGTCAGGAAATTACAAAGTGAACTTATGGGAGTGGGGGGAATGAACAATATTTCACCAAATACACCAAGGTAATCTATTTATTTATTCTATAGGCACTTACTGTAGGTACTGTCTTCCTCTTTTGTCCCATCAACTGTTCCATCTGCCTGCAGCTGCAGGTGGTATCCTTGCCTGCTGTATAGCTTTGTAACTATACCCTTAAGTTGGGGCTCTGTAAATAAAGCAATCATCAGGTTAATTGCAAATATGTGAACATGGACTTGCACCATCCCTGATTTCACAGGGCAGTTCTAGAACATTCTGTGTCAACTATGACAGAATACCTTGCTGTAGAGGCGTCCTGCTGAAGATGAAAATCGACAAGTTTCAAAATCAATCTCTAACACGATTAAACATGGCTTTCGACACTGTAATGTAGGCGAGAACATCAAAGCTGCTTACAGTGTCTACAATATGAACAGTGTGTGTCACAAGGTTTAAAAAGCACCTCCCTAGCTCATTGTGGATTAAGGATGTGCTGGCAAATGGCGTATTCTACCTTTTTAACAAGGTGCAATTTCTCATAGGGGAGGAAAAGGAGGACTACAAAGATAATTTAGAGCTGCTTGCCAATCAAGGACCAAAAGACATACGCATTAAAATTTCCTGAGCAACTACTTCAATTCAAATAAACAAAAAGAGCACACACACACTGCCCTAGAGGGATCAAAGAACTTGTAATTATCCAATGGGACTTAGGTGCAACAGAGCAAGAGAAAAGGAGAGAGGGCAGAATGCAGGCAGTTAACAATTTAAAATTTAAACAGCCTTCTCAGAGATCCTTGTGTGTGTATTACTTAACAGGTCAAAAGATGCAGTGATGCAGGATTGGCTTTTTTTTTTTCTGGATACAAAATGATTTCATAAATCATTTTCGAACTTAATCTCACAAAACAGCATATCCCAATAGCCTTATCCAAGAGTAAGATGATTACGCAATAGGCTTCGCTCCAAACTCATCCTGGTTTAATCATAAAAATCACAAGAACCCAAATCTGCTTCTCAGAGTCCAGACATCTTGCACATCATATGCTCATGCTGACTTATATGACACTAACATGTTTCACTTTGGAAATGCAAAAATCCATTTCCTATGTGCCCAGACCTGCGTGTGTATGTATAAGATAGAAGCATAGAAATGACAGGAGATGGATAGGTAGCGTTTTCTGTAATAATATTTACACTTGTTAAAGGAAAAAAATGGTCCAGTGAACTTCTTTTGGTTAAGACTGGACAGAAAAGGCTTCCTGCGCCATGGCTAGACGCCTTCCCCTCAACGCCAAGAGACGTGCCAAAATCACTTCTCTCCTTCCCCCTCCCCCCCAACCCCTGAAGATTATCTCCATGCTCCTTCTACCCCTTGGTCTGGCCAGAGGCACCCCAATTTGCCAATTTCAGGTTTCCTCCTAGGCAGGACAAGGAGGTAATCAAGGTTTTCTTCGTCCCAGCCTTCAATTATTACTCAGCTTAATCAGCTAGCTCTGTGCTAAGGGACACGCAGAATGTGTGTGGGGGGGGGGGAGGGAGCAAGGATTTCAAAGCTGCACCACAGCTGTGCCTCAAGACGTTGACATGATAAAAAAGAAACGAAACACCCAAGCGAGGGAAATCCCTGCTTCCTGGGGTGTAAGATAGCAGGTGAAGGATCAGAAACACAGTTTAGAACAAGGGGAAAGAGGGATTCCTCCTGGTTTTCTTATAAAAAAAACGGTAAGGGGATTGGGGGGTGAGGGGAGAGAATGGGATACATAGCCAAAACCTAGCTTCCATCCTGAAATTTCTATGCCATCCACATAACAGCTCTGCCCTGTTAGGAATACATATGATATGCATGTATGTTGCATGAAGGAGTTTGTATGCCCTGTTTGAGGGATGCCCTGCTGACCCCTGGCTTGAGCTCTGTTGCTACCCTCTCTCCCCCTTCTTTTCTCCTCATCTCCCCCTTCCCTCTCCTGTCTTCCCCCTCCCTTCTCTTCCCCTCCTCCCCCTCCCCCTCCCTCCCTCTCCTCCTCCCCCGCCCTCCTCTCCTCTTCTCCCTCCCCTCCTCCCCTCTTCTCCCCTCTCCCCCCCCCCCCC
>NW_020954930.1:1678250-1704507 GCF_900497805.2 Vombatus ursinus | reverse complement strand
TCCCACGCACGCACACACACACACACACACACACACACACACACACAAACCGCACGGCACCGACTGGCAACGCAAAAAAACCAAAAACCAAAAAAACCACTTTCAAGGCTGAGCTACCAACAGGGAATCAAAGTCCAGGGGTAGGGGGTGAGGGCGGGGGAACGGAGCCTGTCTTTGACAAAAAATCGCAAAGCAAAAAAGATAAAAGAATAAAATCAATTTGCCCAGACCTGGTCTTCTCCTCCGCCTCTTCTTGGAGCCAAAGAGTTTGACCCGGGAGAACACATTCAACTTGTTTTTGTCGCAGCTGCCCTTGCTTTTGCTGGGGCTGCTGACACACTTGCAGGCGTTGGACTTCTCGCGCTCGCGGGCTTGCCTCTTCTGCCTGATCAGGGAACTGGCGATCGCAGCCGCCATGGCCACTAGCCCCAGCACCTCGCTGCCGCCCGGTCCCCCCCTGCTGCTGCTGCTGCTGCCGCCACTCCCGCCCGCCTCGGCGTTAGCGCCGCCGCCGCGCTGGCGCTGCCGCTGCCGGCTGCCCTGCTGCTCTTTACCTGCGCCTCAGACTCGAAGGCTCAGAGAAAAAACAGCAGCGAGCATGCTGCGCTTACCCGCACCCTAGACGAGCTTGGACTCCTCAGGAGCGCAGCGCAACGCAACGCAACGACAGACGGCTGCGGCGGCAGCAGCAGCTGCGGTGGGCGAGGGGAGGCGAGGCGAGGCGCGCGCCGCCCCCGGGCCCCGGGAGGAGGGAGGGAGAGGGAATCCGAGACGCCCAGAGACCCGCAGAGACAACGACGCACAGAGAAACACACAGAGGGCCTGAGACAGGGAGGGGGGGAGTCACAGAAAAAGAGGGAGCGAGAGAGAGAACGAGTAAGAGAACGAGAGACAGAGACACAGAGAGACACAGAGAGAGGAAAAGAGAGAAAGAGAAAGAGGCAGAGAGAGAGACAGAAGCAGAGAGAAGGAGAAGGAGAAAGAGAATAAAAGAGTGGCAAAGAGAGAGAGCGACAGAGAGAGAGAGAAAAAGAGAAGATGGAGAAAGAGAGGCAGAGAGAGAGGCAGAGAGAGAGGCAGAGAGACAGAAAGAGAGGTAGAGACAGAGGGAGAAACAGAGGGAGAGGCAGAAAGAGAGGCAGAGAGCGCTCAGCGGGTGTCCAGCACACCAGGCACCCAGCGAGCGAGTGAGCAGGAGCAGGACAGAGCCGCTGGCCCCTTGGCCTCGAGGACACACACGCGCACACACACACACAGCGCGAGGAGCGCGCGCACACACCATGCAGACAGACGGACGCACGCAGCAGCAGCAGTAGCAGCAGCAGCAAGCCCAGTCACAGAGGCAGAGCCATATGCGCGCGCGCTCCGTTCCGCTCTGGACGACGCTCTGAGCTCAAGTCCAAACCAAACAGGTCCAGGGCAGCGGTGCTCCCGCCCCCCTCCTCCTGCCCCCCCTCCTCCTGCCCCCCCTCCTCTCTGCCTCCGCCCCCGCCTCCGACGCCGCCCTTTGCGGTAAGGGGCTGGTGGGAGGGGGGAGCTGCTCTCTCTCGCTGTTGGGTCCTGGCAACTTCTCGCCCCCTCCTCCGCGCAGGCGAAGTTGGCAAGCAGCAGCTTTTGGAAGGTGCTCCCACAGGTAAAAGACCTGGCCGTCTAGCTGTTGCCGCCGCCGCCGCCGCCGCTCCCTAACCTCCGGCGCGATCGCACCGTTGCCATTCAGTAGACACTGGCCCCAAGAGTGCGACCACCAGATCCCCCGCTACTTCCCCTATTATCTCTCCTCTCTCTCCCTCTCTCCTTCCTTCCTCTCTCTCGTTTCCAGGTCTTTCTCTACTCCTCCCCCTTCTCCTCCCCCCCCCCTGTTTCTCTCATTTCCCCCCTCCCCTCTCTCTTCTCCTTTCCTCACCTACCCTCTTCCTTCTCAGCTCCCTCCCTTCCCCTCCCTCCTCTTCCCTCCTCCCTTCCCCTCCTCTAATCTCCCTTCTACTTCCCACCTCTGCTCTCTTCCTTTCCGTTTCCCTTTATTTTCCCCTCATTTGCCTTTCTGTCCGCCAGCCTTTCACTCTTTTCCTCCTTCCTTCTCCCAAAGAGAGAGACAAGTTCAGTGATTTAAAAAAAAATGAATATTCTTCTTTCCTTTCTGCTTTCTCCTCTCTTCTTCCCTCTTTCCTTTTTCTCCATTTCCTGCCTCTTTTCCCTTCCTCTCTTCCCCCTTCCTCTTCTCTCCTCCATTTTTCTTTTTCCCCCCTCCATTCTTCCCTTTTCCTCCCCTCTCCCTTTTTCTTTCCATCTTTCTCCTTTCTTCTTCCTTCTTTCCTCCTCTCTTCCCTCCTCCTCTTTTCTCCCCTGCCTCTACCTCCCCCAGCCAGCTTCGTCCCTATCTTCTCTTCTCTTCTCTACCTCCCAAGTTTCAGAAACCCCCATACTTGGCCCCTCTTCTGCAGATTGTGTGCGTGTGTGTTGCATATAGATTTTCCATTTCCCTTCCCTTCCCTCTTCCTGGAAGGAAGACTGCAGGAGGAAACGGTGATGGCCAGGCACAGGGGGCTGAGGTGGGTCTGGGGTGGGATCTGAGGGAACTTTTGGGGGCTCAGCTTTCCAGGACCCTTTAGGAAGTTCCCCTCTCTAGGAGGACACTGAGGAGAGGGGTTGAGGGCTCCGGGATGGCTCCCCACAGGCCCCAGAAACAGCAGCGCTGGCGCTGCGGCAAGAGGAGCCACAGGTCAGTGGAGGCCGTGCAGCCCGCCACCCAGTGGTTTGTGAGCACTGCTCATTTGGGGCCCAATGGTGCAGTCCCTTTGAACCCCAATCCTGCCCCTCTCCCCATCCTTCGGGTCAACATGAGATCCAAGAGGAGCCTAGGGATTGGGGGGAGGAAGCGGTAAGACATGAGAATTTTGAGAGCTATTCACATTTATTTTTCTTCTTTTAATCTCTGACTTGTGGCTCCTGGAGCTCTAATCTCTCACCTCTGTTAGCCAGAAGAAAGGGATTTGTCTTTCTCCCTCGGCTTCCACCCACCCTTCTTTCTCAAGTGCACACACAAAACCTGCCCTGACTCTTTCGGGAACCATGTACAAGAAGCTAGCCTGGTCTCTTGCTGTCCTCTTTCAATTTCCATGCACAATCTAAGCACATTTACTTACTCCCTTTTCCTCATGTTCTATGAAGGAAGAAGGGCCAGGGTGAAGAAGAATCAGATTTGCAAATGCAAATAATAAGTATGTCCCATCCACCACCCCAATCACTGTCTGAACCCAATCATTTTTCCAGCTCTCTTCTTGCCCCCTTTTCTCTTGCTCTTTTCAAATCTGACGCAGGCATTAAACCAGATGCTTTGCACATCTCCAGGCTCATTCCCCTTACTGCAAAGGACGGGTTTTTTTTTCCAGGCTTATTAAACCAACATGGCTGAAACAATTAACAGTCAAAGTCAGTTTCTAGTACTTCTCACAAGAAGCTGTTGCCCAGTTCACTCCCACATGTGTGTATGTCCTTGATAAGGAACATGGGTGTGTGTCTGGGAGGCAGGTGTTTTTTCAAAGAGAAGCCTGCCGGCTTGGTTAGTACTGAGTATCTAGGGAGACTTCTGGCAAGAACCCTTCCATTTTCTGCGGGTTAGCCTCCTCATTTGCTCTTTCGGCTTTTTAAAGATGGGAAGAAAGGGAGGGAAGGAAAGAAGGAAAGGGAGGTGGTGGGAAAAGGAAAATAGAAGGAAGTAAAAAGAGGGGTTGAAGGTAAAGAAAAGAAACAGCAGTGATTGGAGAGGAAGCAAAGAGGGAAGAAAATGGAAGGGGTTGATTGGAAAGAATTTTAAAAAGGAAAGGAGGAAATAGGGAAAATTCAGAGCTACAGAGAAAGAAAATGGACAGAAGGAAAGGGAGAGGTTGTTGAATAGAAGGAAAAATTGAGAGGTAGAAAGAAAATGGAAGGAAAGGGGATGGAGAGGTGGTTGGAAAGAAGGAAATTAGAGGGGAAAATTCATGAGTAGAGAGAAAGAAAATGTAAGGAAGGGAATTGGAAAGTGGTTGGAAAGAAGGAAAATAAAAGGAAAAAATGCAGAGATGGAGAGAAGGAAGACAGAAGGAAATGGAAGAGTGATTGAAAAGAAGTAAAATTGAGATGGGAAAGGAAGAGAATAATCATTTATATAGCACCTACCATGTGCTACACTATGCTAAGTACTTTATGAATATTATCTCATTTGATTCTCACAGCAACCCTGTGAGGTAGGTGCCAATAACCCCATTATCCTGTTGAGGAAACTGAGGCAAAGAGTGACTTGCCCAGGGTCACACAGCTAGTAAGTAACTGAGGTCATGTTTGAACTCAGGTCATCCTGTCCCAAAGTCCAGTTGTGCCACCAACTGAGTCCTAAGCGAAGACATTAGAAGTGGAACATATGAGGGTGATGTCAAGAAGGAAAATACAAGGAAAATGGAAGGAAGGATAGGGGAGGGGTGGTTGGAAAGAAGGAAAATAAATGGAAGGAAGATGGTGAAGGTCCTCAGATCATTCAAAACAGGGATCAGTTATAGGAAGAGGCATGTTCAGAGGGCAGAAAAGAAGTCTTTAGGGGGCCAGAATAGCTGTGTTCAAGAGTCTGAAGGGCTGTCATGTGAAAAAGAGATCAGTTGGGTTCCGATTGGCTCCAGAGGGCAAAAGCAGGAGCAGCAGAGAGGTAGATTTGCCAATATCGCTCAGAAGGTTAGGGGCCCACCATTCCTAGGGGTTTCTGAGCAATGGCTAGAAGGCTGCTTGTCAGATGTTGTGGAAGGGGTGCGGGTTGACAAGGCCTCCGACTGGCTGGTCTTTGAGGTTCCTTCCCAATCTGAGAGTGTGTTAGTCCTGTTCCGAAGAGTTAGTCTTTCCTTCAGAGTGCCAAGCCCAGAATAAGATTAAGCCACTCTCAGGCAAAGACCGCTATTCTGACTAGTTCCTTGGGAAGAGGAGGATTCTCCATCAAAACTGAGATCCCGGCAAATGTTCTCACCCACGGCCAGGAGGGGCAGACTCCAGTCTTGAGACAGTTTAATCAACTTCTGTTCTCACTGTACCAGGTTGGAACATTCCTCACTTCTGTCTAGCTCTTCTCTTTATTTTCAAATTCCATTTACTAAGTCAAGTGAATGGAGGCTGAAGGCAGAAAGAGTCAGGTTCAAGTCTTGTCTCTCACACATCCAGGCTATGTGAAGCGAAGTGAGTAAGTCACTTCCTATCTCTGTGCCCTCATGTAACTCTTGAAGGCTGACAGGGTGCCACCTGCATCAGGAGACAGAATTTCTTCTTCCAGAAATTCTCTTTACCAATGAAATCACAAGCCTAGTCCCTATCCATTTACTAAGTAACTCTCTCTGCTTTTCCAGTCCCTAAATTCTTACCAAGAACCTCAATGGGAGGAATGAAAGTGAAAGTTCATGGTCACTCACGCTGACCCCAAAGGTTCTTTGAAGGATGCCTGTTGACTGGCTAGACCAGAGTTTAATGGATATATATGAGGGAAATGGACACCCTCAGAAATATATGGCACTTGAGAAGACAATGTCTCTGTATCCCCAGCACTTAACATTGTGCTTGGCACATAGTAAGCATTTGATAAATTCTCATTCATTCATTCTGGAATAATCATGGTTACCAATTATTTTACACACAAGATCCCACTGAATCCTTGAAACAGTCCTATGGTGTAGGTACTGCAGGGATGGTTATCCCCATTTGACAGATGAGGAAACAGAGGCAGGCAGGTCATATAGCTGCCAAGAAACAGAGTTACGAATCAAACTCAGACCCCTTGATGCCAAATCTCAGTGTTCTTTACATTGTACCACACTTCCCCCTTTTAAAGATCACGGAAATTCACTCTAAGATTGCACAGAGCCATGCAGTCCAACTAAGGTATATTTTTAACAGCTTCCCCATAGTACACTCCAGCTAAACACCATCCCCCCAACAGTGAACCAAAGAAAAAAATGAGTAGGATTACTAGGGTTTGAGGAAGGGAGAAAATAATGGTCAGCTAGACAACATGCATTTATTAAACTTATTTATTAAAGTGTCAGGCACTATGTTAAGCCCTTGGAATCCAAAGAAAGGCCAAAACATAATCCCTGCCCTCAAGGAATTTACATTCCAATAGTGAAGACAATAAGCAAAGAACTTTGTAGTTACAATACATACACACACAGTGTAAATGGGGTGGGGGAACACTTAGAGAGAAGGTACTAGCAGCGGGGTGGGAGCAGGAAAGGCCTCAGGTAGAAGATGGGATTTAATCTGAATCATGAAGGAGGCCAGGAGGTGAGAAGGGAAAACTTTGCTGGCATGGAGGAGAGCCAGGGCAAAGACATTGAGCTGAGAGATGCTGAGGTATGTGAGAAGGGCAGAAAATATCACTGGGGCCTGTCCCATGATAGATTCCTGCTCTGTCCCACTTCCTCCCTGGTGGACATTTTGGTTGAATGAGGGGTTCTGAATAAAGGGAACAAAGCATGACACCAAGCTAGCCACTGCCACTGCCTTCTTGCCCTGTCACTTTTTGACCTAAGGTGCTGTGGCTTTTCCTGAACTGGGGCATGCTCTGGCTAGGCACAGTCTAGCTCTCTGTTTCTTGGCCTTCTCTGAGCAACGATATGTCTCTACACACGTACACTTGAACCTACCTAGAGCAGCACTGAGAAAGTGGGAAAACACCCACACCTAACACCAAAAAGCAAAGAAAGGGGAGCCAGGACAACTGGCTTCTAGACCCTGCCCTGCCATCAATTAGTTATGGGATTTGAACTGATCACTGAACCTGGTTTGCTTCCATTTTCTCACTAACAAAATAAATTGGCACCTAGGGTTCCTTCTGGCTCAGATATCCCATAATAATAGCTAACATTCCCATAGAACTTTAAGGTTTGCAAAACTATTTACAAATATAGTCTCATGCCTAATGCTCCGCTTCGCCCCCATCATGTGCTCTTCAGTCCAGTGACACTTGGTCTCTGTGCTGTTCCTCAAACAAGATACTCCATGTCCCAACTCCAGGTATTTCCCTCTGGCTGTCTGTCCCCTCCCCAGTGCTTGCAATGCTCTCTCCTCCTTAGCACCACTCCCTCCCAAGCTTCCCTTGCTTTCTTTGAGTCCCTTCTAAAATCTCACCTCCTACAAGAAGCCCTTCCCAATCCTCTTTAATATTAGTGCCTTCCCTCTGAAATTATCTCCAGTTTATCCTGTCTGGATTTTCTAAGTACAGAGTTGTTTACAAGTTGTCTTCCCCATTAGACTGTGAGCTCCTTGAGGGCAGGAACTGTCTCCTGCCTTTCTTTGTCTTCTCGTCAATCAGACAAGTGCCTGGTATACAGTGGGTGCTTAAGTTGTTGATTGACAAAAACTCTATGAGGTAGGAGCTATTATTATCCTTATTTTACAGATAAGGAAACTGAAGTTAAGAAAGGTTGAGTGATACAGGACTATACAGCTAGTAAATGTCTGAAGCAGAATTTGAACTTTCCAACTCTCAGACCAGCCCTCTATCTGCTGTGCTACCTAAAGGCTTCATGAGTCACAGCGCGCTCGAGCTCTCTCTCTTGTGCTCTCTCTCCTCTCTCCTCTCTCTCTCTCCTCTCTCTCTCTCTCTCTCTCTCTCTCTCTCTCTCTCCCCCTCTCCCTCCCTCCCTTCTCTAAGTCAGAACAAACAAAGTGCACTCTAGGACAGCTGAGTGTAATTCCCTAGACTGTAGGTTCCTTCAGGGCAGGCCTCTTATCCTGTGCCTAGTACAGTGCATTGCACATGATAGACATCTGACTTAATATCGGTTTGGTTAAATACATGAAAATATGCATACACACATACACATATACTGTGTACATTGGAGATATAGATACAGACATGAAAAAATGAAAACATCTCTGTAAAAAAATCCTTTGGTTTCCATCACCTTCTTAATTCCCCATGAAGCTCAGGCAGTATTGAATCGGTTTTTGCAAACTTGTCTCAGAGAGTTATGGGAGTTATCGAGCCATAGATTTCTCGTCTCTTTCTGTGAATCCCTTTTGGCAGGTCACAGATGAGGTGAAAGGAATCTGAGGAAACCTGCTCTCAGGAGCTTTCTCTCCAAGAGAGACAGACACCCAAACAGACGTGAAAGTGATGAGCAAAAAAAACAAAAACAAAAACAAACAAAAAAACAAGACAAGTGAACCTCTTTCACTTCTGCAATCAAGGAGGAATCCGCTGCTTCTAGGACACCCAGAAAAACGAAAGGCTGTCCTTTTTCTGGGCTAAATCCCCTTTGTTCCTTTGCTCAGTCTGCTTCCCTTCTCTCAAAGTCCATCAGCTTATAGATATTACCAGGCACACAGCAGAAGGCTTTATGTCTGAGACAGAGGCATGGAATGGGAGCCAGGTTCAGAATTCAAGTGGTCAGGAGCCTGGGGATGGCACCAAGGTGGCAAGAGGCTTGGCTGAACTCAGCCACCTTCTTTAGAGTACCTAATTATGCCCCCAAAGCATTGGGGAAAGTCTGGGGAGAAATACAAATGAGCAGATTAGAGAAAGGCCATTAACAAAAGCTATGCCACTTCACTGGAGTCCATAAGAAAAATGCAATTTCAAGAAACCTTGTCAATGTCACACTGCTGGGATTCCAGGAACAGAAAGAGTGAGTTCTGCACTCCAGAACAGAACCTGGCACATTTCTGAGCTGGCAAAGAGTTGGTACTAGTCACAGACATGGAGGACAGATGCATTGGAAGTGAAGGTTTCCCTAAGACAATATTTAGAACAGGATAGACTGGCATTGGAGAATCGTTAGAGGTGTTGGGGGCCTTAGAGTTCATCTAGTCCAAGGGGGCTTATCCTTTTTATTGCATGGGCCCCTTCTGAGAAAAATGTTTGTACATGCAATAATTTTTTTAAAAAAACCTATCAGACTACAAAGTAAACTAATAATGTTGAAATACAGTTTAATAATAATGATAATAATAATAATAATAATAAAAACAGGCTCACATACCCCCGAGGTTAAGTATTCCTCATCTAGTCTAAACCCTTTCATTTTTCAGGGGTGGAAACTGAGGTGCACAGAAAGGTGGTGACTAGCCCAAGGTTACAGATTGATTGGCTGTCCTGATTTGTATGCAGAATAAAAAGCCAAGTAGCCCTGAGCATAGGTCTTATTGCTACAGCATCCCTGTCTTCATTGTGCCTTTTCTCCCAGATCATTTTCTAAATACTTAAGCTATAGAATTTACTGAAGCCACTCCTGATTTATATTTAAAATCAATTGGAAAAACACTGATTAATTCTGGTTCTCAAGAAAGAAAATTCTATAACCCCCATAAAAAGTCCATTATTCACTCATAATTAATTAACATTACAATCATAAAACACGGCTGACAGTCTTCATTCCGTCTATGAACTCAATGCCTGGCCAGTTAATTAGCCGTGGGAGCAGCAATGACAAGAGATTCTGGCTTTTGATGACCTCTTTGGTCATTCAATCACCAGGACAGAGATAGAAATCTACCATGGCTGGGGTAATGACAATAATAATAATCAATATTTACATAGCACTGGAGGGTTTGCAAAGTACTCACATATGTTATCTCATTTGCTGCTCATTTGAGGTAGGTACCATCTGAATTATCACTCCCGTTTTCCAGGTGAGGGTAAAGGTTTACCTCTTGTCCACAAAAGCAGCCCAAGAGAAGACAAGCTTAGGCTGCAATATGCTTAAGTTATATTTCTCAGAACCACAAGGATCCTTGGGGTACCTATCACCCTGATGAAGAAGACAGACAAGCTTCTACAATTTAGCAGATTATCCTTGGCCGTAGTTGTGTCTGAAAAACAGTCATCCCAAGTCTCTGGTCTTCTGGGGACCAGCCTGTCTCCCACTTAGTCAGACTGGCCCTTGCATGACAACCCAGAGTTTGAGTTCTATGAGCCTAGCCTTTGTTACCTCGACATATTGGAGGAGGGCTCTGATTATATATGAAGAAGGAAGGACTTTTGTCAGTAAAGTTCGTTAATTATAAGAATGGGTTCCCAAGGGAATTTCCTGAACCCCTTTATACAGAAACCTTTACAAACACAACAGAATCTCATTCCTTTGGGATGGTGGAGGTGTGAACCCACCTAGAGGTTGGTGAAACCCTATTTTTCTGGGCATATGATATAAGAATGGTGTCTCACAAAGGGGTGGTTGGGTTGGAGCTGGCATCATAACACGGTACAAAGTCCACAAGGCAGAAGAAAGACTTGCTTTAGGCCTGGCTCTATCCCTTCTTCCTAGCTTCTTGGTGGCATAGTGGATAGACAGCTGGGCTTTGAGGCAGCAAGAACCAAGTTCAAATCCTGCCGCACACATTTACTAGCTATGTGATCCTGGGCAAGTCAGATAGCCTCTCTTATCTTCCATTTCCTCATGTGTAAAATCAGGGTGGTTGTGAAGATCAAATAAGAAAATTTATGGGGGCAGCTCGGTGGCACAGTGGATAGAACACTGGCCCTGGAGTCAGGAAGACCTGAGTTCAAATGCGGCCTCAGACACATAACACTCATTAGCTGTGTGACTCTGGGCAAGTCACTTAACTCCAATTGTCTCACCAAAAAAAAAAAAAATTATGTAAACCTTCAAGTGCTCCATAGTTGCTAGAGTTATCACCATAAATCATATGGCAACTGTATGGCAAGTTACTAATCCTCTTTGGGCCCCAATTTCCTCATCAGTGCGATGGGGATAATGAAATTTGTGCTACTTTCCTCTCAGGTTGTTAGAAAAATTAAATGATAGAATATATGTGATGCACTTGGTTAACAGTAAAGAATTATATAAATACAAATGTAACCACATAGTATTTATGGGACAACATAAGGGCCTTGTTAATCTGAGCCTGATTTTTTTTCTTTGCCTCTAACAGAGCCTAGAAAGAGGAATTAAAGTACAGGGGAAGGTTAGAGTCTGATATAGCACGAGGACCACTGTTGGTTCTTATGATATAAAGAGATTCTTGACTTCTTAAAGAACACTTGGTTGATTTTATAATTAACAATAATCTCTTATTTATACTTCCTCCTCCCTCCCCGAAAACCTATTTTTTCCATCTTAGAGAACAGAGAGATAGTGGAAAATCAGTATGGGCATGCCTGTGGATTCCATTCTTAATCCCCTTTTTCTCAGCTCCACACACCAATTGGGAATGAAAAACCCAGGGGTCAGTGGTGTCTGTTGCCCAGCAGAAGCCAATTGTGAAGTCCACCTGAGAATGATGAGAATTCACCAGATAGATTTGTAGCCTTTTCCTTGGCTTGAACTCTATAGGCCAACAGTAGGTCCCTACATTGATTACTCGATTCACATCCTCCCAAGGTTGCTGCCCAAGTGTGAAACACAGGAACCTTAGTCAATATGGCTCTATTTTTAAATGGTATTGCTGTCATTATATAAGCTTGGGGTTACAAGACTAGCTCTTTAAAAGCTGTTAATTTCATCCTATACAGTATGCCTGCAATATAGCTATCCACCACCAGGTCAGCAGTGGTTCTAGGTTTATGGGTATGGAGCTAAGTTTTCCTTTAGCAGGGGGAAATGAACAAAATGTTACATAATATGTTTACCACTGGTCACTTTTTAAATAAACACTACATTAAATGAACAAGCACAAACATTAGCAAATCATTCAACATCTGCATCATACTTTAAAAAGAATTATATAATGTAGAACAAGAATCAGAGAAATATTTCTCATTTGTACTTCAAAATTTTCCCATCACTACTTAAACTAACCTTTATTTTTCCTACCCGAGGTAAATAGAAAACTCACTGGGTATTTCCTTCTAGTCA
This sequence comes from Vombatus ursinus, assembly GCF_900497805.2. Lineage (NCBI taxonomy): Eukaryota > Metazoa > Chordata > Mammalia > Diprotodontia > Vombatidae > Vombatus > Vombatus ursinus. Next base: position 1,692,679 of record NW_020954930.1, on the reverse strand, counting down.
GAAGTGTTGGGGAAAGTGGCTGGGGGTGGGGGTGGGGGACCTCCATATTTGTCTAAGGTATTTTGGGGCTTCAGAGAAACTCTGGCATCAAAAACCCCTGCAAGCAAGCTTTCCCTATTTTTTCAGGAGAAGTTTTTCCACTGTCTTCATACCTTAGCCCAGGAATACTGCTTAGTAGTTGTTAGAGTGCTTTTGGAGCTAATTCCTGAGTCCTTTTGGTTTCTTTTAACAAGAGGGAAACTTGCTTCCTGCTCCAGTGCTCCAGGCTTTCTACCCTTTCTTTCTGTTCCATCCTTTTTTTTTTTCCTGAACCTACTAGCTTGCCTTGTGTCAGAAGAGTGAAACATTATGGCCACACCAGGCGTGCATGTGTGCAGTCCGCTGCTTCGTGACAGTCCTTTTGCAATCAAGGGTTTCCCTGGCAACCAGCCTTACTAACTTACTCTAATATACCCTCCCCTAAAAGGTAGCTGAAATTATTATTCAATTGGTTAAGTGTATTCGGTGCCACATCTTTAGTAACCTCTGCAGACTTCCAGCTGGGTTCGAACTGGGCTTCTTATAAGGGTTTTTGTGTTGTTTCAGAAACTAGATTTTCAGACCTGCTTGAATAGAACATGCTGCATTTTAAAAGAGCCATCCCCCACAGCTCTCCTTGGAATTTTCCACACTGAGTGCTATTCAGCTCAAGCATAGAGAAGAGAGTGGGGTCCACAAATGCACATCCAGAGACCAGGGTGGGGGTTGTTTGGGTATTTGAGCAATTGCTCAAACTTCTCTTTTTAGCTCAATTTCTGTGGTTCATTGCAAACTGAGTTAGACCCATTAATAGCTAATTCGTCAACATCAGATTCTCTATGGGTTCTAAAGCAGTGCAGTGGAAGGAATAGTGATCTAGGAAGCAGAAGCCCTGGGTTTGCGTTCCTGTTCTTATGCTTACCAGTACACTGACCCAGTGTAGTCACCTAACTCCTCCCTAAGCCTCAGTTTCCCTCATCTGGAAAAATGGGAGAAAATAACATTCACACTGCCTAGCTCATAGGGTTTCTGGGGGGTAGGCTGCCTTTGAAATGCTAAAGCACTATTAGAAATGTGCACCATTTTTCTATAGGTGGTATGGGCAGGAAACAGGCTTGGGCATTTTGGTCAATAAAATTTTCAACAGTACTTGTCTGATCAGCATTGGCAAGCTGTTTTGAAGAGACTGTCTCTGTTTTCCCCCATCATGTTCAGCACATATTGTTAAGAGTGGTGTTCAAGAGTACCTTCGCTGGTCGATTTCAAACGGCTATCAGCAGAGGGCTTAGTAACAGTCCTTGTACTGGGAAGATGCCAATCAAAATGAAAATGAAATTGGCATCTGAACCACAGTGACTCAGCCATTCTGCTAATGCAGCAACTGGGTGATCTGGAGAGCCTCAAGACCAGAGAAACCCTTGTGGGCTCTTATTAAATGTGCTTGATGACGACGATGGTAAGGGTGAGGATAAACTTTTAGCCCCTAACTGTGTGAAAGATAATAGGGGAGAGGGAAAAACTGCCAGTTTTTCAAGCCAGGTCATCCTAGTCTTTTACTCTGTGCAGATTTGAATGTTCTTATCGGACAGTGAACACCAGGGCATTGGGGGGGGGAATAGAAGGGAGTGGAAACGAGTCCCAAATCCTATGATCCTCACTATAGCCTTCTGTCTGAATTGAGAAATTCTGTCTCTTTATTATCTGCCAGGATCTGGCTGTTGTTTTGCCCGAGAAAAGAGCACTTAAGGGTTCTCTTAGGGGGACTCCTCTGGGGATTAAAAAGTACCTTGCTTTGTCTGCAAAGATTTTTCTTTGAAAAAGTAGACAAAAATAAGAAAATATGGTGGGGTGGCTGAGTATGGGGATTAGTATGGCCAATGCATGTGACCAAGGCTTCTGCTTTCTTCCCACTGTGCCTGCCTTATTTCCAGAGCCCTCCTGTTGGACCCCACCTCCTTGCCCACCTCCATCAGGGTCCCTTCTGGTGAAGGTCTTTCTAGCTGGGACCCCACAGTGCTGACTCCTTCCCCACTTCCATCAGTTTCCCACCTCCAGGTTCTAATCCTCTCCAGGCCCATCTCTTGGAAGACCAGCTGTTCTAAAAGAGTCAGCTAGGCTGTGGTAGTAGCTAATGAGCCTTCCTCCCTTCCCAGTGCACAACTGAAGACAAGGCCTTAGCCCAAAAGAAGGGCTCTAATGGGGAGAACTGTAGGTGATTACTAGGCTAAAGGGAGAAACTAACAAGTCAGGTAGAGTCTTTGGGGATGCTTTGTATCAAACCTTCTCTTGCCTATGTGCACTGCTAGTTGTGTGAGGCCATGGATGTGCACATGTGACCAGGCATAATGCAGTAGCAGAAATGCTGAGATGGGAGGCTCGGGCCCCAGCTCTATCACTTGAGAGTTCTAGAACCTTGGGTACGGCCCTTTCTCTCCCTTGGACAACGTGTCTCCAGACACAAAATGAGATGCTCAAAAGATGTCGAGATAAAATGGGACCTTAGGGATCATCCAGCTCAAGGGGTCTTAATCTGCAATCCACAACCTTGATTTAAAAAAAATGTTTTTTGATCACTGTGTTTCAATGCAATCAGTTCCCTTGTGATGCATTTAAATACATCATTCTGAAAAGGGCTGCACCAGCTATAACAGGCGGCCTGCTAAGGAGTCCGGGATCCAGAAATAGACCAAGACCAATGCTTTCAGTGTACAAGTGAGGAAATAGAGGCACACAGAAGGGAAGGTACCACCTATCCAAGGTGACAGATGGAGGAAGGCAGTAAAACAAGATCCAGTGGGACAGGGAGAGGGACCAGGAGGCAGCGTGAGATAGTTCATAGAGAACTGGATTTGAAATTGGGAAGATCCGGGTTCAAGTCTCAGCTCTGACACTCACTGACTATGTGACCCTGGACAAGTCACTTATCCTCCTAGTAGGCACCTCTCTAAGGCTCTAAGTTGCAGAGAAAGAGCCACTCTTACACTTGGAGAGGGAATTTCCTTCCCTGGGAGCTTCCTATAGTAACAAAAGCATAGACCTAGTCCCTGTTCCTATCCTATGTGCCAGCCATTGTACTGGGTACTGAGGATCCAGAGAAAATCATTCCCGCACACAAGGAGTTTACTGTTCTCTTGGGGAAAACGAGCTGTCCAGAAGTGACAACAGGAGTAGAGATCCTTCTCTAAAGAGATAAGGAGGGAGTGCATTCCAGGCATGGGGGAGAGTCAATGTAAAGGCACCAAGGAGCATGTGGGACTGTATGTGATGCCTTCATTGACCTCCTCTTCCTTCCATGCAGATAGATGAAAGTATTGGCTAGATAGTCACTGGAACCACCCGCAAGAAAATGCCAGCTCCTTTTCATCTATCCATTTGTACATTGTTAGCAGATTCCCTGACTAGTATTATATATTGCTAGATAGAGAACTTTGGCAAGTGTTCCTCATCTAAAAGTGCTGTGTTCAAAGGAAAAACCCTATGGCCTCACGACAAAAGTGGCAAAGACTCTCCTGGCCTGGCTTCCAGCAAAGGGAGGGAGGCCTAGGAAATGAAAGCCAAAGTTGAATTATTGCAATTAGACTGGAAGAGAAGCCTCATCAGCCACTCGACTGACTATGGCGAGGTGAGATGAGTTGACACCACGGACACGATTATTTCATGAAGTGGAAGGAACCTGCATTTGTTTGTCTGATCCAAACATAGATTAAAGAAACCATTAGACCAAGAAAGGCTCGAGTCTCTGTGGAGACTGTACTGTTTGGACCTGCCCACAGGCAGCAGATTTTGCAAACATCTACCTCTGCTTCAACAGGAATGTAGATGAAGAATGTAGCTTTACTAGAGCTGGAGAGCAGCTGGTCCAGTTCCTTCATTTGATAGAGGAAACTGAGGCCCACAGAGGGGAGGTGACAAACACCCAAAGGACAGTGAAAAAGTTGTGCTTTCACAGATCTGAAACTGGGAAGGTAAATATGAAAACCTATTCCATGGCTCATATTTTCAAATGCCTTTCTCAGAATTAAAAAAAAAAAGTTCCTTTAAAAGAAAATTGGAGAACTGGAAATGTACACATAGTTTATCCTGCATTTTCTTAGCTAGCCATGGAAGTGAAGGGCAATGTATACTTCAGAATTCACAAGTGAATTACAGAAAAGGGCAAATAAGCACACCCAGCCAAGCCGGAGGTGTTTTTCATTTCCTTTCAGATGGAGGTTTGTGTTTAGTTTGGGAATTGTATCTAACCTTTACTTTAACTCTCCTTTTCTTGGCCCACTTTCAGAAGATTTCACAATTCATTGGAATCCCCTAGACTTGGTGTCAAAAGGGTGCTAGCCATGGAAGCAGAAAGTGACTTGAAGTTGTGAGTAGAGATAGGAGGGAAGAGGTTCTCTCTCACTAGTAGAGCAAAGATTCACATATATAACTTGAGGGTGAGGTTGTAAAAGAGGATTTCTGTTCATATAGGAGTTGGACTAGAGAGCCCAGAGTCCTGAGACTCAATGATACTACATAGGTTCAAATCATCTTCCTAAAGATTACTAGCTGTGTGACCCTGGGCAAGTCACTTACCTTCTTGGAAGCTTGTGTTCTTTCATCTAGGGATAATGACATCTGTAATTTTTAGGGTTGCTCCATCAAGCCATCTAGTATCTGGGCTTTTCTTGGAGTGGGAAGAACACAGCCCATTTCAAACTTAAGAGGCTTAGAAAGGCTTTGTGATGTGCAGAAAAGCTAACCTGTCCATGGTCATAGAGCTAGCAGGTGGCAGTGAGGGGATTTGAACTCAGATCTTCCTGACACCTAGGCTGGCATTCTGTCCACTAAGCTGCCAAGCTGCTTCCTCCAAGGTAGTTGGAGGGGTTCCAGAGAAAGAAAGTCTGTATGGTGGTTTGTAAACCTTCGAGCCAGAGCAGAGGGGTGAATGGAAGATCGTGGAGAGACACCTTGCTTTTGCTTCAGGAAGACTTGAGTCCAAATCTTATATCTGAAATAAAGTAGTTATGTGACCCTGGGCACATCACTTCAACTCCCAGTGTCCCAAGCCACTCTCTAAGTAAGTGTGTATGTAAGTATATGTGTATGTATATAATGTAAATATATGTATTATGTGTGTATATGTGCTTAGAGTTTAGGTGGGAAGGGAAGGGAATACACATTTATTGAGTGCCTACTATGTGCCAGGCAATGTGCAGAACACTCTTTACAAATATAATTTCATTTGTTCCTCACAACAACCCTGTGAGGTAGGTGCTATTATTATCCCCATTATATAGTTAAGGAAACTAAGGCAAACAGAGGTTAAGTGACTCAAGTCTTCCTGACTCAAGGTCCAGTGTTCTATCCAGTGTGCTACTAGGTAAGTCTGTCTAAGAGTATAAGGTGCCAAAGAGTAGTCAATCTCCATTGGTAGAGAGTTTCCTCACCATGAGCTCCTTATGGCAATAAAATCATAGTTCTTGCCCCGCCTCTCCCACCAAAAACAAAACAAAACAAAACAAAAAAACCCAACACCATATAAAAATAGCTGACTAGGTCAGACAAAAGAAGACTTAACAATACCTTTCCATTTCTATAGCAGTTTTTAAAACACTTTCCTCACAATAACCCTTTGTGTTAGATAATGTAGGCATTAATTAGCCCCATTTTAGGGATGAGAAACCTAAGACTCAGAGAGCTTAAGTGACTTATCCAAGGTCACACAGCCAGTAAATGGCCAAGCCTTCACATGAAATCAAGTCTCCTGATAGCCAAGTCCAGTGTTCTCACCAGCAAAGGAAGGTATGCTTGCCTGAATCTCCCACAGCTACACAATCCAGGTGAGCAGCTTAGAAAGTTTTCTGAACTTCCTGAAGAAAGCAGTGACTTCCCTCATCAGTTACATTTGTGTGCTTTACATGAATGACAGTGTTTTTATTGCCCTTTACAGCTCGGAAATCACTTATTCTCTGTGTATACAGCTCAACCAGGAGTTGCCATAGAGATTTTGATCAATGCTCTGAACCGAGGCCTAATTTGCACATTCCGTTGATTAGCTAGAGTTTTTGCTAAGCCATGCCAAGCCATTCCCTCCACTGCCATGACTAATCTCCAGAGTTGGCTATATAAGGAATACATGAATGTTACGAACCAATCAGTTCCGGTTATTTAACTGTACAGTTCTAGCTGTGGAGCCAAGTTCAGTAACGTCCCATCTGATCATCAAGGAAAAAAAGCAAAGTAGAAAAACAGAATTTTGGAGCCTTGAAAGGGAGTGAGTGAGCCTCCGTTGACAGACTCTAACTATGTCTTATCATGGTGGGGTGGTGATGCTGACCCCAGGGCCTAGATGATTACACTGAAGGGGCAGCAGATCTGGTGGGCTGTCCCATAGGTGAAGAGGCTGGCGATGTTCTGCCACACATCTCCTGCAGGATTCGCTAGCCTAGCTAACTGTGAAGAGGCAGCCACCAGCAAATAACCTCCCCCCAGCTACATCAACTCACAAAGGCCATGTATTAAGGCAGAAGAGGAGCTGTGTTCTGTTCCAGGAAGGGGGCACAAATAGTACAAAAACTGGGTCTCCCTGGTGTATCAAAGTAAGTTGAAGAAGCCAGGTGTTGATTAATTAAAAGTGGAAGGAGTGAACTCATGAGTTCAGCCCTAATTTAGCCATTGATTTGTTCTTTGATGTTGGAAAAAACAACATTCTGTTTTACTTTCTCTATTCAACAAAATGAAGGGACCGTCCTTAACTCACTGAGATGCTAAAAAGATCAGCAAAGATCCTAAAAGCTCTGGGCCATCCAACTTTGGCTATTCCTTAAATGCAGTTCTCATCACATTCTTCCCCTTATTGGAATGCTTCAATGCCTTGCTATTGCTTCCTAAAAAAATCCCAGACACCTGAATCTGACATTTGAGGACCTTTACAATCTCCCCCACCTTCTTTTCAAGTCTTATCTCATAATATTGTACTGCACGCACTCCGTGTTGAAGCTCAACTGGATGACTGCTCGGCAAACATGTCCAGGGATCTGCTCCCTTTGTTACTAGTCATTCCCCATGCCTTTTTTGTGCACCAACCTCATAAAATGAAGGAACTGAACCAGATGGACTCTGAGATCCCTTACAGCTCTGGATCTGTGAATTCAAGGAAAACATTAAGAATTCAACTGTACCAAAGGCCAAATGGAATGGAGCCTATAGATGTTTGTTGCCCTCTGCCACCTCTTCCCCCCACCTCATCACAAAAAAATCTAGTTGTTCCAAGGTCCATTGAATGAGTAGAAGTTAAAGGAAGGTTGACATTGGCTCACAATGAGGAAAAGCTATGTAACAAGCTAGTGTTGTAGAAAAAAAATCGAATGGGTTGCTTTGGGAGGTAGTGACTCCACTGGAAGTATTCATAAAGGACATGGATGACCATCAGACATGCTGTGAAGGAAATTCTTACATTGGACAGGAGATTATACTAGAAAGATTATCTCTTATTATCTCTTCTGATTTTAAAGCTCATGATTACTTGATTCACACAGATTTTCTACATGTTCACTATATTTTTTTTTTCTACGTGTCCTCAATATTCACTTGGGGACAATAATTCTGGGCAACCATGGAAGATCTGGGAACCAGAGGACTGATTACTTCTAATGACAGGATTAGGAAGAAAGGAATTATTTAAAACAGGGCTGAAGGTTCTTCACCTCATCCCTCTTTGAACATTTTTCTTTTCAAAACTCTAACAGAGAGGGTAAACAAATGATACCATATCAACCAGCCAACATGGCGCCAGATGGAGTGTCTACAGAGGAAGCCACATGGATATTCTGTTGCTCCTAATGGAAAGATGGCGAATAAATAATCGTAATGAACACAATGTGGTCAATTAACAGGGTGTCCATATCCAAGATCACACAACTGCAGTGTGGGGACTCAAGCCAGGTGAGGAGCAGCCTGCGGGAATGTCTCGCAGAATCAGAAATGGTGCCCTTGTTGTCCTTTGCATGACAGGCAGGCTCGCAGAAATAAAATTGTCAGCCTCCCATATTACCAAACCCCTCTATCATCACTCAAGACTTTACTCCTCCCAGGAGGAGTCAACAGGAAATGGTGTTTGTGCCTGTTGCAAAACACCACTCATTAAGGGACCAATACTATTGATATGATCATCTCCTTCCTAACTAAGGCAATTTGGCACGCACATCCATGAGGATTTAGTTTTCCATGTCTGTAAAGTCATAAGCGTACTGGTTTTTGCCTTTAAAATTCCTGATGTTATTGCTAATGAACAAGGCATGACTTCGCATTTGCAATGATAATGAATAGGCATTGATAATGCAGTTCATCACTCTAAAAAATGTTAATGAAGGCTTGGCGCATTGCTACCAGACACGGAGCTTTGCAGTCTGTTCAAACCAAGCATTTCTAGTTAACCAAAGTACATTCCAGTGGTGCTGCCTGGGAATGAGGCATAAGGAACGCCAACCTGGGACCAGGAGACATGGCATAGATTGTAGTCCCAACTCACTGTGTAACCTTGATCAAGTTCTTTCCCCTCTGTGGGCCTCAATTTCCTCCTCTGTAAAACAAGGGATTTGACATGGTTCCTCAAGTCTCTTCCTGTTCTTATTCTCTGATACAGAGTGGTAGAGAGAATTTGGAGTTGAAGGATCTGGATGACTTTGAGCAAGTCCCTTCTCCTTTTCCAGGGCTCTCTGGGCCTCAGTTTCCTTCTCTGTAAAATGAAGAGGTTGGACTAGATGACCCTTAAAACCCTTTCCATCTCTAAGATTCTTTGCTACAGAACTACAGTATGGAAAGCACAGTGGCTTTGCAGGTGGGGAATTTGGGTTCACCTCCCAGCTTGGCTACCTCTCAGCTATGGAACCTTGAACAAGTCACTTCCTCCTGCCCTGAGGCTTCATTTCCTCTTCTCTAAAATGACAGGGCCAAAGTCTATGACCTGTAAGGTACCTGCCACCTTCACATACCATGAGCAATAATCTAAGTAGTAATTTGCTTCAAGAATTGTTGCAGGATCAGAGAATAGTTTAGGTTCCAAGTTGAAAGAGACCAAGAGGATCCATAGCATCGGAGGACACATGTGGAATTCACCAAGCAGCAGCAATAACCAAAAGGTAGGCAGAGATGAGTGCCTGGCAATGAAACTGGGCAAATGCCCAGGTTTAAAGTACCTCCCACCCATTTCACCAGTCCTGTTGGCTTGCCTGGATGATACAGAGGTCATGTCTACCTTCCAGATAGAATCATCTTGTGAACCTGCCTTGATGAGCCCATCAGGTAGGAATTGAACCGGTCTGTGGAGGTGGTCAATTGACACATACCCCACTGAGTGGCCACCTGCTAGGAGGAATGTGGTCAGATAACTGCAACACAGGAGTCTTTCCCTGGTCATATGCAAAGCCTTCACATGAAAGAACCCTGAAATCAGAAACTCTGCCCTGCTGCTACTCAGAGATCTATAGGCCCTGAGGAATTCTGGAAGCCTCTCTGACAAGACGATTTTGCCTAACGGAAGGAGAAAGGTTACTGAAGCACATAGAGCTTTCCTATGAAAGGCAAATTTGTTCAGCCTTCCTGAGAATGAATATAAAGTGAGCAAAATAACATTCTGACTCAGGCTCATAATCACATCACTTTTTACATGATGAAATACAATAAAATTCACTAGACCAAAAACCGGGGCCCAATTTCACCCTATATAATTCCACTGGAGAGAACAGTTCTCTCAGATTTACCCTAAAATTCATGGGGACATGAAACAAGTCAATGCATTTTCTGTGATCCACCAGATAAAAATATGCCTAATGCAATTTAAAAGCTGGTCCAGCTATTTATTTCCATTAGCAGCTTGGAAATATGGTCCACAAATATGGCAAAAAGACATTTCTGCTATTAATAACCGTCAGAAAGCGATGTAATTTCTGTGATTTTCATCCTTCTCCCAGCCAATATTACAGTCATATCACTTCATTTTTCAATTCTGGGCAAAATAAAATGTCTCTGAAATTGTCAACAAGGTTGTGACCCGAAATAAGAAAAAAAGCAGCGAGAAGGGTAAGTTTATAAATTAATAGTGACTTTTCCTCACCCACAATCCTAATATTCAATATAGTCTTTTCAAAGTATAACTTAGCACACACGTCCTCTGAGGGGGGAAAATGTGTTAATTCATGCTCTGATGAGAATCCTTATGTGCAGACCAATATAAACTCATCTATATTAAATCAAAGCCACTTCATGAAAGACCATCCATCATGCAATGGTCTATTTGCCTGTATCCCATTCTCAACTGATCACAATTCAGGAGCATTCTTCCCTTCTGGCTCGGAAGGGCACAGGACCACCCTGGCTGAACTGAAGCAGTGAGACTATGCTTTTCTCGCTGTTCCCAGGGAGGGTGGAAGAGATGAATTCCTTTCCCAGTGTCTCCTGGACTTTGAACAAAGTGCCATAGTCCATTCCTGCAAAAGGTGACAACAGCCAATTTTGGACTTAGGGCTTGTAGAACAGAGAGGATTAGGAGACAGTGGCTACTCCAGATGGCTTAGTGCCTGTAGCAATGAACTTACAGTCAGAAAAGATCTGGGTTTGAATCTTGTCTCAAACACTTATGAGTTGTGGGACCCTAGACAAACCTTAGTTTGTCTAGTTTATCTGAGAGCCTTAGTTTCCTCATCTGTAAAATGGAAATAATAGCCTCTATCTCACATGTTGTGTGAGCCTGAACAGAGGACTTAAATTCTCTAAGCCTCCATTTCCTCAGCTGTGAAATGGGAATAATAATAGCTCCTACCACACAGGCTAGCTGTGTAAACCCTGGCAAATCACGTAAGGTCCCTGAGCCATGCTTTCCTCAACTGCAGAATGGGGATAATAGCTACCCACTCCTCCCCCAGCCCACCTCTTGTGAGGATTATATGAAAAAAGAAATGTAAGGCACTTGGCAATCCTTAAAGTACTGCACAAATGGCTGTTGCTATCTTCATCATCACTCAGGAACACAGAAGAACAATGACTCAATTCACCCATGTATTGAGTGTACATTGGAGGCTTTCGAGCATTGCCCTTGGATAGAGAATTCTGGAAAAGGAGCAGCTGCCTCTAGTACTGCTGCCGACTGGCCAAGCTTCAGCAGTGATGATAATTAGTCTGACCTCTCCAATCCCAACACCATCACAGAGTTGATCATTTTGCTTGTTTGCTCACCATTATGGTAGTGTGTTTGCAAAAGCATGAGAATGGACAGCTGATAGCTGATTTTATCTTTTTTTCCCAGCACCAAAGGACAGGAGTTGGGAAGGAATTAATGGAGAAACATGATTTATGGGATGTTCACCTAGTAATTGGAAAAAAGTTCACTAGGGAAAAATTTTGGAGCTAGCAAAACTAGAGCCCATGATGGAAATGTTATCTAAGGCATCTTTATGGGCTAGAAATTCAACTTTCATATGCCTATAAAATAAAATAATTTTATGGAGATGAGTTAAAATTGTGATTTCTATTAGTATGTCTTAGAATCTCTAGGAATTTGACAGTAGCTTTACAATTGTCCCTAAGATCTTAAATCATCATATTATTTCTGTGAATTTTAGATTAAGAATGACAACTGTCTTTTGCATAATGCTTTCCACTTTATGAAACACTTTCCATGCAGTATCACATTTAATCCCCATTTCACAGGTAAAGAAACTAAGGCACAGAGAGGGGAAATGACTTGCTCAGGGTCACACAGCCAGTCATTTTCAGAGGCAGCATTTGAACCCAGGTTTCTCATTATTCCAAGTCCAATGTTCTTTCTACTACAAAAAAAATGTGTAAGGGATATGGGTGACATCTCATTAAAATGATGCTTACATTATTAAGCAAAAAAAAAAATCCAGAACTAAAAATAACATTAGATTTATCTCCCAGTAAAAGTGACCAGGTTCTTTGACTTTAAGTATAAGATATAGATAGACCTTCAAATAAGGGCATTATCAAATAGAAAAGGATTAATGGAGGATGTGATATTTGAACAAGGTCATGAGGATGAATGGAATTCCAGTGGGTACAGAGGTCAAGTCTAGTGGTGAAGGAGATCAGCTTGGTTGGAGGAGAGGGTAATAATGGCACTTGCAGCTAGAAATGGAGCTGGGGACCAGATTGTAGAGAGTCTTGAATGCTAAGCCAAGGAATGGAGATCTGATCTGCTGGGTAACATGGAGCAACTAAAGGTCTCAAAAAGATGGGGAGTGATAATGATGAAAGTGGAGTTGAATTACATTGCTATATACCTTAGTCACCCGTGCAGTCAAAAGATCTGGGTTTTAGTGTACCAACAATCTTAATACGAGGTGAGAGTATATCATGGTGACCCAAAATGTAGTGCTATGTTACACTGTGGGCTGCCATGATATATCGCACTTAGTACACAGTATGTCAATCATTGTATTCAGAGAAGCACAGTGGCCAGGCCTAGGGACATGATGATAGTCCTATTCTGTCCTGCTTAGACCACAACTGGAGAAATGTATTTGGTTCTGGGTGCTGAATTCTGGAAAGAGCAATGAGAAGTTGGAGACCATCCAGAAGGGAACAACCAAGATGGTGGAGGGCCTTGAATCCAACCCATGAAGGATTGGCTGAAAGAGTGGGGGAGGTTTTGCCTAGAAATAAGACTTTGGGGGTGGGGTGAGGCAGGGGATAAGGATGCCTGAAGAGCTGCCATTTGGAAGAGGAGTATGATTTGTTTTGCTTGGCCTCAGAGGGCCGAACCAGGAGCAGTGAGTGGAAAGTCCCCAAAGGCAAACTCAGGCTTACTGGGAAGAACTTTTTGACAATTAGACCTATCCCAAAGTGGAATGGTCTGCCTTGGGAAGCAGTGCATTGGCTCTCACTAGAGAGTAAAGATGCAAAGACTGGATGGCCACCTGAATATATACATACATATATATGTGTGTGTATATATATATATATATATATATGTACATATGTATATACATATATACATAACTATCTGTATTTTTTGACAGGGAGGGGAATTCCTTCTGAGCCATGGATTGAAGTAGATGGCTTCTAAAGTCCTTTCCAGCTCTGAGTTCCTATGATTCTGTCTTTGCAAAGTATAACGTTTGGGCTCTGTGGAAAAATGCCAGTGAAGAAATAAAGACCTGTACAAACTTCTCTGTGAAAGCTTTGGCCCTGTGATCCATGATCCCATACCAAACCATACTACACTCCTCTGCATGCCAGAACATCTCCAAATAACAGGTATTACTACAGACCATGGACTCTGCTGGGAAGGGACCTTGTTTTGGCTACCAGAGCAAATCACAACTAAATTCTACAACTTTGAGGACAAAAAATATCAGGTGTAAATGCTAGTATTATTAATTTCTCATTAAAGAATCACAATTGCATTCATTTGGCCCAGACGTGGAGCTGAGACCCCTCCAGACAAGTTGTACCCTCTGCCCCACGTGAATACAATGTGATACACAGAAATCTAGACTTTCCAAACAGGTGAATCGGGGGGTAATGATTTGTGTTACAAGTGGGTTCTTCATTTTGCACTCCCTGTCTCCATTTCCTCACCTCCCACTCACTTTTCAACACCTTGAGATTAGGCTTCTGATGCCACTGCAACTGCTCTTTCCAAAGTTTCAACGATCCCTTAGCTGCTAAATCCCTTGGTTTTTTGTCAGGGCTCGTCTTTTTTCAAGCCTCGTTGTCTTATTTTACCTACCTCTCTGAAATGTCCACCCATTGGTCCTACATCTACCCTCTGGGGCCAGCTGGAAGAAACCTAATCCCTTTTCCATAAGATAGTCCTTCAGATCTTCAAGAATAGTGATGATGCTTTTGAGTCACTTTTTCTCTAGATGAAACAGCCCCAATTCAGACTGAAACTGCCTATTCTCAGTGCCTCCATTCCTCATCCTCGAACTTAAGACCCAAACTCGCAGTCCCATCCCTTTGCTCAGGTTGTTTTCCATGGCTTCAGTGTGATCACATCTCACTAGGGCCTTGCAGAAGCCTTAGTTTGCTCAGATGGTAGTTCTTTCAAGAAGCCTTCTCCAGCCACTCCCAGTCTTAGTGCTCACCCCATTCTTAAATTGTCTTACAGTTCATTTTCATCTACATGTTGTGTGCCTTCCACCAGGAGACTTTAAGGACCTTAAGGGTATGGATGATTACATTTTGTGTCTCTGTATCACCAGTACCCAACACAGTGACACTTAATTTGTGTTTGACTTTTCAGGCAAACATTTACTGTGTAAAGCCCCTTCAAGTTGGGTCAATGTTTGATGGTGAAGTAGCACTTCTGAATGTATAAAGACTAGGCTAGTAGGGGAAAAAGAAAGAAAAGACAGACAGACAGAAAGAAAGAAAGAAAGAAAGAAAGAAAGAAAGAAAGAAAGAAAGAAAGA
>NW_020954930.1:1665480-1678240 GCF_900497805.2 Vombatus ursinus | reverse complement strand
AGAAAGAGAAAGAAAGAGAAAGAAAGAGAAAGAAAGAGAAAGAAAGAAAAAGAAAGAGAAAGAGAAAGAAAGAGAAAAGAGAGAAAGATAGAAGGAAGGAAAGAAAGGAAAAGAGGAAGGAAGGAGAAAGAAAAAAGGTGAGAGAGGAAGAAGGAGAATTTTGAAAGGTAAGAAAAAGGAGGGGAGGACAAGAGACAGAGAGCAAAGGAAAGAAAGGAAAAGAAATGACAGGGAAGAAAGAAAGGAAAGGAAAGAAGAAAGAAAATTTTGCTTAGTATAGCTACTTATATTCCTAAATACATTACCTAATGCTACAAACATTCAATTCTTTTAAAAATGGCTCCATTCAGTCATTTTGGGTCAATGAGTGTCTAGGGCAGTCTAGTAGATGGAAAGAACACTGGAGTCTAAGTCACATAAACTGGATTCAAGTCCTAGTTCTGCCACTAACTAGTTGTATGACTTTGGGCATGGCACATCACCTCCCACCTGAGCCTCGGTCTCTTCTTCTGCCAGATGAAGATACAAGTACTGGCACAGCCTTATCTTACAAGATTGTTATGAGAAAAGGGATGTGTAAGCCTGAAATCCCAGTAGAAATGGAATTAGTTATCATTAATGGTGAAGGCATTTCTACCCGAAGCAATCAATACGGAGTCGCTGGATGGTGATCTAACCTTTGGAGGTAGGGTCCCAAGTGATAATGGCCTCAGGGTGCTATACAGTTGATCTGTGCCACATGTGCACCTATACCTATGTGGTCACTAAAAAAACAACATAGGTCTTACACATAAAATGAAATCATTTTCAAAGATGTTGTGTCCTAGTTGCATCTAAAAGATACAGATATGTCTTAATTTCTCCTCTATTTTAGTCAGTAGGAGATGTGTGTGCTATTATCAAAGAGTATGCAGTGCATTATGCTCATTAAGACCAATGATCATACCAAATGAAAGGACTTAGGTCAAGGTGGCCTGAGCTGAGGTGAAGTAACCTTGACATGCTGAAGTGGGCAGAGAAAATAGGAAACAAATGAGGGTGAGGGTGAGGAAAAGACCTAAACAAATTCAACACCAAATAAAAAGACTCTTAAAGGATAGGTAAAAGGACATGGAATGACTTAGCTTGGGTAAAAGAAAGCTGTGACATCTTTAAATCCTTGAAGGGTTCTATAGAGTAGAGCTCCTATCTGTTCTTGATCTTCACTGAGCATTGACTGTAAGAGGAAATGGACTGAAATTCAAGGACTAGGGATCTAGGAAGAATTTTCTTCCAGTGAGGGTTGTTGAAAGGCATTATTTTAGAGAGGATCTGGCTGCCATAAAGGGGGAGACTCTTAGCGTAAGGGAGATGTTCTTCACCTTAAAGTCAGGGGGATAGATTATACCTTTCAAGGGAATCACCTTACATTTCAGTGAAATCTGTTATGGCATTCTTATTTTCCTTCTGTTTTAAATGAACTGAAAAATCAAATGTGGCATATTGGAAAGGGCACTAAGTCGTGAAAAATTGAGTCCAATCCTGTCTCAGACAGTTCCTAGTGGTGTGGCCTTTGGCAAGTCGTTTAACTACTTTTTGCCTCAGTTTACTCAGCTATAAAATGTAAGGGTTAAAGTCAATGGCCTCTAAACTCCTTTCTAGCTCTAAATTTATGATCGTATGGGAGTATGATCTATATCTGAGCAATACTGTTAAAATTACCACCAAAAAGCAACAAAATGTCTCTAAACCTAGCCTGTTCCTCCACTAATCACTCCCAACTCCTCAAAGGTGTTCAGGTTTCTATAATACGAGATAGGCCACACTGAAATATATACCCCGATTTGGAATATTCAATTCAGTAATCAATTTCAAAGTCCTCAGTAAGCCCAAAGTCATCCTGGACATAAGCTTAAGCAGCCAGCTCAAAACAAAAGCTGACCCACTCCCATGTAAAATGGACATAAGAAGGGAAGAACTTAAAACAATAAGCTATGTCACCAGCCTTACAGAGCAGGTAATTAATGTATACATTCCATTTAAATACTCTCCAAGCACAAAAGGCTATTGAAGGTTTTAGCTTCACATTTTAACTATTGGACCCAATGCCCTTTGAGAAAAGGAAAATAACAGGGCTCTGTCCTGCCTCTGTCCATGGTGCTAGACTTTTTTTTTTTAAGTACAGACAACACTTCAAGTGATACTCTGTTAATGGCATGTTAAACTGACCTCCCTTCCGTATTTAATGTTAATTTTAACATTGAAATGACCATTGATGCACTCCCTTTCAAATAGGTCCATTTTTCTTTTTGTGATCAAATTGCAAGCACACAGTATCTATACCCCTGAACCAGTGAATGCCAAATCTAGTTCTGCAACATCCCAGGATCGTATTCATTTTTTGAATTCGCTTAGTTAAAAGAACAAACATTTGCTATATAGCACTTTTTGTGTTGGGGAAAGGTCTGGGTGAGGAAAGGGGGAAGGATTATCATAAAATTTTTTAAAAAATGATAGCCAAGTGTCACAATTCCCCTAATTTGGGGAGTCCCCAATCTAGAGATGCTATTTCACCACTGCACTTATATAGAATTATTTAAGATGTTTGGGATATATCTATATCCTTTTCAATTCAGTGAAAAATAAAATTAAACACAATATTTGAATGCACTCGCCTTCAGGATGTTATCTCGTCTAGGTAATATGAAAAGGAAGCTCACGGTCTCCCAAGATGGTGATTCCATTTGCCAATTAGCTAACGGGTTAACATTCCAAGTAGGAAATTAGACAGCAGAGTCGATTTCGGTCTTCAAAAGAAATAACTGAGTTTGCTATTCTAGTAGGGGCTTCAAAGTAGACACAGAAGCTTGTTTTTCTCCCTTAGCCTGAGCAGTCTAGGGCGTTGGTTCCAGCAGCTCTCTGCAGTATCCAGCATGCCGCCATGGAGGATCAGAATATCTCCTTTTTCCTGAGGTGGCTCTCATGATTTCCCAGAAGGTAGACCTAATCAGAATCTCTTCGAATTTATATATTTGTTATATTCACTAATTGTATGTGTTCTCATTCCCCAACCTCCCCTACCCCCTTCCAGCTTTAGCTAAGCCCTAGGCAACATAGACTTAAAGTCATTTGGTATTATTTCTTCAGTTTTCTTTCTTTGTAAATTTAAATTGCAGTTCTATGCTTGATTAGTAGGATGACTGGGAGTTTAGAAATGGGAAATTCTGTCAATCAATCCAGTCCCAGAGTTTAGTAATTAACTACAGGATTCCAAATAAGCCAGACATACATATCCAATAATATGTGATACTTGCTAAATTCATTTCTATTTCCAAAGAACACCGATGTGTTTTTTCTAAGTCCTCATGCCCAACAACCATAACAGCCCAAAGAGTCAATATCCCATCTGAAGAGAGAGAAAGCAGTAGCAAGGTTTCCAGATAATTCTGATCTCTTGTATAAAGGCATCAGTGGCTAGGAAGATCTCAAACTTTGTATCCCTTAAAAATAATATATACATGTATATATTGCTTAAATAAAGCTTACCTGAATAAGACTTCCTTAATAAGGCCATGCTTCTTTATAGGCTGATCCTACCCAGACAGTTGTTGTCTACATTAGGAGCAGACACAGAGAGAGTAGATCGGAGAAAGTTTAAGGCATTATTTCAAGTATTCTCCAAGGTACTGGCCAGAAGCATCCAGACCATACTCGCGGTATAGAGAGATCATTAATGGGCATTAGTGACAGGCCGTTATGGCTTTCAAAGGTCATTAATGATTCATCATGTAGCAGTGTTGTTCTGGCAATAACCAGACCATTTCTTGGACTCAGATATAAGCTTCCCCCATACTATTTGCTTTTAAACTTATTATTTCCAAGCATAAAATTTTATTTTGTCTTCTAGAATTACGAAAAATGGCTTGTAACAGGATTCCTGAGCCCATTAGACAAGCTTTTGGAATTCAATGCCTTATTTGGTAGACAGATGCCTTGCGTTGTTAGGCATTCTCCAGGCGAAAAACCTCCCCAGTAGCTTTGGGGAGGTAGAAAATGTATCTTTTAGTTTGTAAATTGAATTATTGATGAACAGAAAATGCTACAAGCAAATGAGACATTTACAAGAATTACGTTTGCTCAACCTTCTGCAACAATTACTTGGAGAAGGTTGAAATTCAACCTGAGATTTTAGGTGTCTGATATAAAAAAAATCCTGTTTCACATTAGGGCTTTGTTAAAAATTTTAAAAATAAAATAACAGAATAGAAAATTTACTAGCTGCCTATGGAAAAAAAAGGTTCCCAATATTTATTATGAAAAGGCAAGAACATAGAAGGTTTCAGCTTGGTATTGGAAATGTGATTTCAATGCTTTTCCATAATCATATATTTTCAGAAATGTTAAAATGTGAATCAAAATTCTTTTTAAAAACACGCAAATTTTCATTAATCTCTCCTTTGGCTTTCTGTGAAAACTTCAAATGGAGATATAAGTTATTCAGAGAGAAAAAAAGCTTCTTTCCTCCTTATCACAGTACCTTCTCATATTGGAGTCTCATTCTGTAGGACTCTGGGAAACCTTCCCTTGAGGCAGACAGGATGGAAATCTGTCGCAGGGTCTGTATATCATCAGCATCAATGAATATTGAATATTTACGGACACCCACAGGGAGCTATATTTATTGGACACTACTGCTTCCATCGTAAGTGCTACATGTAACAAGATTCTGTGTGTCCAGAAGCATTCCATAAAATTCCACTCTAACCTTGCCTATAAATTAGTTTTCTTTTTTCTTCCTCCTATTGAAAACAGATTTCAGATATTTCAGCCACAGTGAGTGACTGATAATATTTAATGTATTTATTCCTCCATACAGCATTTGCATTTTCTAAAAAAAAAAGCTTATATTAATATAGGCTTAAGGTCCTAAAGCACATAATGCAACAAAAGGCCTGGAGGGCAGCTAAACAGCAAAAAAGATAGGATGCTAGACTTTGAGTCAGGAAGATCTGAATTTAAAACCTGCCTCTGAAATTTATTAGCTGGGTGACCCTGAGCAAGCCATTTATTTCATCTCTCTTGGTCTCAGTTTTTTCATATATAAAATGGGGCTGAGTAGCAGTTAGCTCACAGGATTGTTTTGAGGATCAAATGTAATAACATACATAGAGCCCACTGTAAACTTTTAAGTACTACAAAAATACTATTGTTATGATCATAAATGTAGACTTGGGAGGACCTTGAAGATTACTTGAGCTGAGTGCTTCATTTAATAGTTGGTGGTCATTTAGGTAGGAAGGCCAGGGATCCAAGCCTGGACTTGACCTCTGAGATCCCATGATCCTTGAAGCCCTGACACTGTGAAGCCGCCATATTGCAAGCATCGATTCCCATGTTACAGAGAGAATCCCAATTACACATCTCCAGAGTGGGAAGAGACCTCCACAATCATCTAGCTCAACCTCCTCATTTTACAGATAAGGAAACTGAGGCCCAGAGAGGTGAAATAACTTGTCTGATATGGCGTGGCTAGTAAGTTGCAGAACCAAGATTCAAACCTAGGTCTTAAAGTTCTGGGTGTGGAATTTTCCATCACCAGAGAGAAGCTTGGAGAGAATTTTCTAGATCAGCTCAGTACCCTCGAAATCATATAATGTCCATCTTTGTCCACAGGACATCTTTCTCATCTATTCCCATCTCTGCCAGTCTGTTCCCTATGAGATTACCTCTCATCTACTCTGTGTATATCTAGCATCTCTCTTAATTTTTTAACTGCTGTTTCTTCCATTTTCTAATGGAACTCCTTTGGCGGGGAGGACTATGGTTCTGCCTTTCTTAGTATCTCGACAGTGCTTAATAAATACCTGTTGACTGACTATGCAATGTAAACCATCCTCTCCCCACCCCTCCTTCTCACCCCATAAATATTTGTTAATGGTGGTAAGAAGCAGGGCATTATTCTAACTTGAGAACTCATACTAAGAATTCAGTTAGCTACCAGAGAGGGGCAAGGACTACTTCTGGGTATGTGGAGGCTTCTGTGTCTGCTCTATGGCATGCAGATGGTTCCTTCATAAATGCCATCTGATGGGGAAGCTGAGACTGGGCTGGTGCCACACATGCTCAGGTATCTGGTCCCAATAGCTCACAAAGGGGCTGGTGGATTTCTGGAAATGCCTCTCCCCTCCCCCCAACATGTTATGCCAATTGGGTTCAGACTGGAAAAAAAAAAAGATCACATCCCAACATGGAGGCAGTAATTGCCAAGAAAGGCAATGGCTGCTCCAAATGCATTTCTTCAGTGGAGCTCATGTGACTTGCCTCCATACCATGTGACTGGACCCTTCCGAATCACCGCAGCTTCCTCAGGGCATGTCAGTTCTGGGGAGCTGAGGCCCTGCTGCTCCGAGCTAAGTTTGGGTGGGCCCTGAAGGATCAGAGCAACAGAATCTTTCCGTGTACAGATCGGCCCCAGGGTGCCTACATTCAGTCCTCAGACAACCGGTGTCCTCACGTACCATTTAGCTGCCTGAAGCACCCCCTTGTCCTCCTCCTGAGCTGCCTTTCTCTCTTTCTAGCTCCAAATCAAAATGCTCATTCTCTCAGCCTGGATGCCTGTCAGGTGCTGAGAAGGGCAACAATTTCAGTAACTAATTCGAACTGGGATATGACTAGCTTCAAGTTTGGTTCATATTGTTAAGAATACATTTACATAATTGTTTAAGGTTATCAAGGTGCTATATATTTGCATGCATGTACATATGCATACATACACACACACTGTCTCATTTTATCCTGTGAGGTAAATGCTATTATTGTCCCCATTTTACAGATGAGGAAACTGAAGCTGAGAAAGGTAAAGTAACTTGACTGGGGTCACACAGCTACTAAGTGTCTGCAGTGGGAACAAAACCAAAGTAGGGTTAGATTTCTGATAGTCATTATCATCATGATGTCTGACCTTTCTGTAGCAGATAGCTAGGTGGCACCAGAGTGCAAAGAACGCTGGGCCTGGAGTCAGGAAAACCTGAGTTCAAATCCTGCTTCAGACACTTACCAGCTGTATGACCCTGGGCAAGTCACTAAACCTCCATTTGCCTTAGTTTCCTCAAATGTAAAATGGGAAAAATTGTAAAATTGTAAAATTGTAAAAAAAAAAACTTACCTTCCAGGGTTATTGTGAGGATCAAATGAAATATTTGTAAAGTTATTTCACAATGCCTGGCACATAGTAGGCACTTAATAAATGCTTGTTTCCTTCCTTCTTTATATATTAGTGTTTGCAAAGTATTACAAACATTATCGCTTTTGATCCTAACAACAACCCTATGAAACTATTTATTGTACTATTGTTATCCCCATTTTACACATGAGGAAACTAAGTCAAACAGCAGTTAAGTGATTTGTCCAGGATCACATGTCTACTAAGTGTCAGAGGCAGGATTTGAACCCAGATCTTAAAGACTCCAACTCCAGAACTCTGTCTACTATCCTATGCTACAGTTGACAAGAGAAACCTCCCTAACCAAAATGAGTCACAGCCTAAATGTAAGGCCAGCCCAGGGCACAGCCTCAATTTTACCATAGCAACCCTTGAGAGCTTTCTCCAAAGGCTTTAGTAGTCTTAGAAACTACTTGTAAACTCCTCTAATAAGGAGGGGCATGTGCTTGGAGGCTGCCTTCAGTGGCTGAATGGATCTGACAACCCTGACTTTGGACACACTCTATGGGAAGAAAACCATTGGCTCTGAAGATAGAAGACCTGGATTTAAATTCCAACTTTGCCAGTATGACCTTGGACAAGTCACTTCTCTCTTTAGGCCTCAATTTCCTCCTCCAGAAAAATGAGAAGTTGTATTAAATGACGTCTAAGTCTTCTTTCAGCTCTATATTTATGAACCTATGAGTCTAAGTCACTTAACATCTCTGAGCCTCAACTTACTCATTCTGTCAAATGGAGGAATTCAACTAGGTGGTCTCTAAGTTCCTTCCAGCTCATGATCTATGGATCCTGTGTGGGACCTTGGACAAGTCACTTCCTTTATTTAAGCCTTGGTTTCCTCATATGTAAAATGACTTCTAAGTTCCCTTCCAGCTCAAAATCTATGATCCTATGAAGTCATCTAATCTCCCTGGGCCTCAGTTTCCTTCTCTGTAAAATAAGGGAGATGAACCAGATGGCCTCTGAGGTTCCTTCCAGCCCGAGCTCTATGATTCTGTACGTCAGTTTCCACCTGTATAAGATGAGGGGTTTGGACTGGCCGTCCTTGAAGGCGCCTCTCAGCTTCAGCTATATGACCATCTAACTGTAGCTAGAGTACAGAGAGCAGTGATCAGCTCTGCCGTCCCCACTGAGGGACAAGCTTATTAGCCCCCACTTCCACCCCTCCCCATCCCCTCTGGAGTCAATGCCGGGGCTGGAGCCTGCTAGATCCCTTCACCTGTCTAGCGAGTTGAGCTGTGACACATCTCATGGCACACATTGGCAACGGGGGCCTGAGCCTTCCTGGAGGCCCCAATCAATACTTTTACCCTCTTCTGAAAGCACAGACACATCAAAGGAAATAATGTCTGATATTTAATCATTGCCCATTCAAAGTCAAGGTGACATCTCCAGGCCCCCTTGACATTTGCCTTGTTTTGAAAGGTCTGCACCAAATGGATGGAAAGAGAAGGGTGGTGCATCGTTTGCCCACCAGGCCAGCTCAGCCTCTTTCCAAATCAATCTGGGCATTTTACTGCCAGCTGGCATTGGGACTGCATTGTTCTATCAATTAAAGAAGAGATTAACATTTGATAAGGTCCATTCACTGATTTTTAACCTATTCCTGGAAGCTAAACTTCCCAGTACAGGACTCAGAGAACAATTCTTAGGTGGCATTGAAGGAGGGCATTGTGTCTAGAATGAGGGTGCCCTGCCTTTGTTGGACCACATCCAGAGGATTAGTTCTTAGTTCTGCCCTCTTCCCAATTTTGAAAGGGATATTGGCAAGCTGGAAGCCATTCTGTGGAGGGTGATAAGGAAGGTGAAGGGGCTGGAGACCATGTCATATGAGGATAGGGTGAAGGAATTACGAATGTTTAACCTGGAGAAAAGAACACTTAAGGGGGGCATGATAGCTGTTTTCAAATATTCACCTTGTTCTGCTTGGGCCCAGAGGACCAAACTGAGAGCCATGGAAGTTGCAAAAAGGAAGGTTTAGGCTTGATCTAAGGAGAAACACCCCCCCACACATACACACATACAAACTTTCTAATAATTAGAGTTTTCTCAGAATAGAATGGTTAGTTTTGGTAGGTAGCGAGTTCCCTGTCACTAAAGGTGTTCTAGCAGAAGCTGAAGATGTTAAAGAGGGGATTCTTGATCAGTAAACTGGTGAACAAGATGGCTTCTGAAATAAAATGCAACTCTGGGACTCTGGGCTTCCATGATGGCAGCCCCCTGAGGAAGTCCTTATGCTGGTCATACTCAACTCATTTCTCTGCCATCAACTTTTATATAATAGACTACAACAGGCAGGGCTCGAGGTCTAGCGGGCACTGGGGAGGCCTCATACATTGCCCCACAAATTGCCAATTTATTGATTGTAATATGACAACAAGAAGAATCAAATGGCAGTTAGCAGGGGAGTTGATTCAGAAGCCAGAAGTGACTCAAGCTTCAGGCCTTACTTGGCAACTGAAGGCCACTGCAAGGCTTCATACAGCTGAGGGCCTGAAGCTGTTCTTCCTTGACTGTTTCTTAGGGAACTTCTGGGGTAGCTCCCCGGATAGTCTGAAGAACTCAAATGCTCCAGGATGGAATCAGAGGAGGTTCCTGGGTATCTGTGGGATTGTGGGGCAGAATGGTAGACCAGATTGCACTTGGACAAGGAGTCAGAAAATGCTCATTCAAAATCCTGGTTGCATGGTTCCCTTGACCACCCCTCCTGTCACCTATAAAGAAAATGGTAATTCTGCCTACCTCATAATTTAAGTGTAAAACATTCAGCTTGGTGAGCTTAGAAATCCCAAACTACTTCTGCATTTTGCTTTACAGGCCCTTGGTCATCCTGCAGGGACACTTAAGTCAGGACTCGGGGAGAACTGAATGAACCGGGCAATAAGAAAAATACTGCACAAGTATAGTGGATACAGCAGCAGGCTTGAAGTCAGGGAAACCTGGATTCAAATCTAGCCTCAGACACCTACTGGCTGTGTGACCCTGGGCCAGTCACCTGAACTCTCTGAACTTCAGTTTACCATTTGTAAAACAAGAGGGCTAGAGGTGATTACCCTTAAGATTCCTTTCAGATATAAACCTTTCTTTCTACAGTCAAAATCCAAGCTACATTTTTCCAACAAATTTAACATCTAGAATACAAGTATGGCTTCCAATCACACCTTTATTTTATCCATTTTTCTAATCATTACTCTCTTTAGGAGAGAAAAAAGAGATACTTTAATCAATATTGAGAGAGACACCCCCTCCCCAACGACACTGCACTTCATCTAGCCATCCATGGTGGGGACGATGGCCTAGCTAATGGGGCCTAATCATCTTGCCACCTGCCCTCCCACCCTTTGAACCTCCTGTCCTACTTTTCACCTCCTGATCAAGGTCCAGTAATTAAATCAATACAACCATTTTTACTAGAAAAGATGGGACAATCCGCCCAAATGGCTCCATGTATAAGTCCTGTCACTTCATAGATCAAAGCTCCCCTCCCTGGTCACCACTCCCCAATATGTACTGTATCACCCTAACAGAACGTTAGTTTTTTGAAGGCAACAACTATCTCTCTTTTATACTTGGAGGTGAAGCATCCTAGACACTAGATGGCACACAGTAGGCCCTTACTAAATGTTTGTTGATTGGTCAATTGAAATATAAATGGGAAATCCTCTCCCTATGATGTTGCAACCAACTTATCATAATTCCTCAATGACTTAACAGATAAATCTTTTGTAAAAAAAGATGAGTTCTAGAGAATTGCACCAAGGCACAAAAAGGTGGAATGATTTGCTCAGAGTCAGAAAACAAGTTAGAGCCTGGATTGAGAATCAGAAGGCCTGAGATGGAGCCAGGCTCTACCACTAAAATATCTGGGAGAATTTGGGGAATTTACTTCCTCAGTCTGGGCCTCAGTTTCCTCATCTGTAAAATGAAGGACACCCCCATTTAGCTCTGAGTCAATGATCTCATGATTCTAGTAAGTGTTAAAGGCTGGGGTTTGAACCCAGGCATTCTGAATTCCATGCCCAGTACTCTATCCACTATGCCAAGCTACCTCTATACAGGAAATATATTTTTAAAAACTATAATGGGGCATAATTGTGTGTAGGCAGTTAGGTGGTACAGTAGATACAACATTGGGCTTAGAGTCAGGAAGGCTTGAGTTCAAATCCAGCCTCAGATATTTATTAGCTGTGTGACCCTGGGCAAGTCACTTAACTTTTGCCTACCTCAGTTTCCTCATCTGTAAAATGGGAATAATAATAGCACCTACCTTCCAGGGTTGTTGCTAGTCTCAAGAGAGATATTTGTAAAGTGCTTTGCAAACCTTAAAACACTATATAAAAGCTTATTATTATTATTATTATTCCTAAAATGTGACCTTTCTCTGACTCAGGAAACTCCTTAGGACCTAGTAACTAACTCGCAGAGGTTTATGACCTGACACAGAAGAAATTTCCACTCCAGGAGTTCTCCACCCTGGCAAAAAACATAGATCCCCCTGCTACCTACAGATTGTTTTCCTTTCAGAGAGAGATCATTTAGGGGGTGGACTATATCATAAACAAAACAGTATTTCTCTCCTAAAATGAAATTCTGCACAGACCTCACAGGGCGATATAATCACTTGCTGAATTACGCTCATAGCTGGTCAATTTGCATATGACTCACTTGCAGTTATAATGGAGGCCCTATTCAAGAGGCTGTTTGAATAGAGAAGAGACAGGCATGTGTTCAGAATGGGGGAGAGAGTGCCACCAAGGACTAGAGGTAGAGAGGCAAAGGCTGGGGAGGCTGGAGCCGACTATCCCCTAAGGTCTTTTTGTGTTCTAAGACTCCATACCACATCCTGTCAAGGCTCAGAATTTAAAACCCAGACGGAATGTTAGGTAAGTGGGAAGATACCAAAGAAGAGAAGGGGTGGACCACAATTCTTTGTATTTGTAAGCATTTGTCCTATTTGTTTTATCACCAAGGAATTGTGTTGGTGCTCCAGTGCTCAGACCTGGGTTCAAATCCTACCCCTGACACTTACTGTGTGATCCTGGACAAGTCACTTAACCTTTGAATCCCAGGCATTTCCTGAGGACTAAAAGTGTTAGATGGGTTGCCTAGGTACATTTCCCATACTGATGAAATCACTGGCCTTTGATGGATTTTTGCCACTCATGTGCATTGTAAAAGAGATTGAGCCAGAAAGGGACCTAGAGATCATCTGGTTGAGTCCCCTCATTGCACAAACAAGGAAAATGAAGGCCAGGGTTGGGGAAAAGGACTTATCCAATGTCACCCAGCAGGCAAAAGGTGACACTAGGCCTAGAACCACTATTGCCCCATTCCTGACTCCTACCTCCGGCCCAGTGTCCTTGCCAATGTCCCAGAGCTGCCTTTCCTATAGTTCCATAAGCCAGGGTTGCATCCCCCTCTTTCCTTAAAGCCCCACTACCTTCCCTCAAATTTCAGCAATCAGCCAACCAATACTGATGGTTTGCTTCCTGCATGCAATCACATAACTAGTGCACCTGATCTGTAAAGCATCTATAGAGAACCCTTGAGAGTATGAAG
>NW_020954930.1:1561776-1665080 GCF_900497805.2 Vombatus ursinus | reverse complement strand
TATATATAAATTAGGAAGGGCAACACTTGTTATGTTGATAATGTTGCTAGACGTATTTGCTGAAAACAAGCAATGCACTCATTGCTGATCTTAACAACTGGAGATGAGCTTGCTCCCTGCCCATGGACTCATGAGCCAAATCCTAGATTTCTGCACCCTGAACTTCCAGGATGTAACCCTTTGTGCCACATCTGCCAAACACAGGAACAGTCGTGGCCTTAACTTCCCCACTGACTGCAAGGTTCATAGGGCCTGGACCTGTGATTTCAATGATAGAGCAAACTCCTAGGTCAGGAATTGCCCTCTGCCAAGGCAGTCTGGCACCTTCTCTGTCACATGTCGTCTTAGAGGAGCGTCTACTAGGGCAGTGAGAAGTTCAGTGACTTAGCCGGGTTCACAGTCAGCAAATGTCAAAGGTCTTTCTGGCTTCAAGGCCAGCTTTCTGTCCTCTACGCCATAGCTGCCCTTACCATCACCCATAATTCCTATGACTCCTCTGATCCTCACTTCTACTAACCCCATAATGACCTTTGCCATAATCTCCAGTCTTTCTGTTCTTTAGAGTTTTCCCAAGATCACTCCTGTTAGGGTCAAGATTCACCCTGCCCACCCACTTGTCTCTCCCTCTTAGCAGAGGCCTGTGCTTCATATTCTGTTGAGAAATCAGACACTGTTTGCAGCAAGCTCCCTCTTCTCACCTAGTCTACATCTTACAACCCATTGACGACCCCCATCATGTCTTCCTTTCCTCCAGTCTTTGATGAAGTGGCAGGCCTTTTTCTTGTTATCCACTTTTCTATACGTGCCTTTGATACACTCCTCTCCTAAGGGGGCAGCTTGCCCCCCCACAATCATACCCCACTTCCTTTCTTTCAACTTTTCAACATCTCCCTATTTAACCTGCAAACCTGCCCAAGTTTTCACATTTTTAATTTATCAAAGACTCTCTGTCCTTCCTCTTCTTGAGCTAGGCTGGCTTTATCTCCACCTCAGGGTTTCTAGGGGTACTCCTGAGGGGATGGGGCATTTTCTCTCATGCTATCAGCTCAAACTCCCACTCTTACTCACTAGTGATCAACTCCTAAGTTCCATTTAATCAATTAACATGAATTAGCATTTACAAAGGTATAACAGATCATGGATTTGGAGGTGGAAGAAGTCATGTAGTTCAGCGCCCTCATTTTACAGATGAAGAACTGGAGACTCCTAGAAGTTAATTAGATTGCCCATGGTCACAAAGGGTCAAAGATCTAGATTTGGAAGGAACCTTAGAAGTCACTGAGCCTAGAGCCCATCTAAGGTTATGCTCACTTGGTCTGGAAGATATGAAAATCACCAGCTCTACTTATTCCAGTGAGATGGAGGACTTATCATCTGCCCCACCTCCACATCCTGCAGACTCATAGCACTGTCATCTGATACATAGATTTAACCCAAAGATCATTGGGTTTTGCTGTTTTCTCCTTTGCTACAAGCTGAAGACTTGCATCCTTTTCTCTCTGCCTTGAAATGAATATATAGATATATGTTTTCTAAACCATAAAATTGTCTTTATTATATTGTCTCCCCCAATCAGAGTAAAACTTCTTGCGAGCAGGGTCTGCCTAGCTTTTTCTATTTGCATCCCCAGAGCATAGCGCAGCACTTAGTATACAATAAGCATTTAATAAGTGCTTTTCCAGTCTGAGACTTAAAGAGTTTAAGTGACTCAGGAGCACAGGTTAATAGAATTAGAGCTGCAAGGGACCTTAGAGGTCATCTAGGCCAACCCCCTCATTGAACAGATGGGCATACTAAGGCCTAGGGAAGTTAAGGTATACCTGCCCAGGGTCTTACATTTACTAAGTGCCAGAGGCAGAATTGGAACCCAGGGCTTTCTGACTCCAACTGTCTATCTAACACGTTGTGCTGCCTCTTCCCTTGTGTTGCCTTGCCCTTCTCTTCTCTAGGCTTCTCTGTTTCATCTTTTGTAAAATGAGGGGACCCCACTAGATGACCTTTGGCATACCTGCTGCTGTGAAAACCTAGGATATTCATTTAATCAGTACAAATGTATACTGCCAAGTTAACTGCATTTTAAAGAGGTGCCTAATTTGTTCAGATTAATCTCTTATTGATGGAACCTCAGACAATGAAAAGCAAAAAAGATGAATATTCCTAGGTCAGTGTGGGGGCTATACTCCTTTTGGGGAAATGGGATCCTCTTCAGTCTCCTTAAATTATACCAGGGAGGTATACTGCTTGTCTCCAAGGAGTTTACAGTCTAGTGGGCAAGGCATGTTGTAGACATATACAAAAAGTAACCAACATCCCAAAGTCATCAGTATTTAGAGCTAAACATGTAATAGAAACCAGAAATGTTTGAGGAGTTGCTAGGCCTGTTATAGGCCTCTCTTTCTGAGTGCCATGTGAGCTAGGGTGGGCTGGGAAAGCTTCAGGGAATCGGGAACACTTAGTGGGACCTTGAGATAAACTGAGTGGTGGGAATGGCTACTGGGGGCATGAGGTGGGGCAGGCATGAGCAGAAATTCCCAGTGAGGATGGGAGCTGTGATGGAAAAAGACACTGACTTAACCAAGCCACCTGGGGTACTGCCTTTACATAGGGTCAGGGGGGGCTAATGCTTCTCCTGCTCCTTCATAGTGCATAACTGACTAGGTTATAGGATGCACACTTCTTTTTTTTTTAATTTTGTAAATTTATTTTTTTCAAATTTTTTATTAATTTATTTTGATTTATCAACAATCACTTCCATAAGCTTTTGAGTTTAAAATTTTTCTCCCCCTTCCTCCCCACCTCCCTCCCCAAGATGGCACACAATCTGATATAGGCTATACATATACATTACAATTAAACATATTTTCACATTAGTGATGTTGTAAGGAAGAATTAGAACCAATAGGAGGAACCACCAGAAAGAGGAAACAAAACTCAACAGAAGAGAAAAAAAATTAGCAAATAGTATGCTTCAATCTGCATTCAAACTCCATAGTTCTTTCTTTGGATGTGGATAGCATTTTCCATCACGAGGCCTTTGGAGATGCCTTAGATCCTTGTATTGCTGGGAAGGGTTAAGTTTATCAATATTAGTCATCTCACAACATGGCTGTTGCTGTGAACAACATTCTCTTGGTTCTGCTCACTTCACTCAGCGTAGGATGCACATTTCTCAAAGTCAACCAGGAAAGCAAGGAGAGTACAGGTACCACCTCAGCCAGGCGATTCAACCCAGAATGCTCTGATGCCACCATACTTGTACCGACCCAAACAAGGCTCTGGCCTTCCCTCTTTGACTTCATGCTCCATCTGGCTTAATACAAAATCAAAAGTAACTCAAAACTTTGGGGAAGGGGCCTGTAGCCCTAGCATACCAGAAACAGACCTTGGGGTTCAATGACCAGCGTAACAGGCTGCACAAAGAGCTATCGGATGAGGAAATGCATCTGCCTTGTTAGAGAGTCTGAAAACTAGAGGTCTGGCATATTGTATACATGATCAGCTGTGGTAGCTATGATCAGTGGTTTGGCTAAGCTGATCTTCACTGTTATAATGGAAGGCTCATGGGAGGTGGTGGGAGAGGCTATATCTTGAAAAGACTTAAAAGCTTACTAATATTAAGGGTATGGATAGGGATTTAGAGTAGGTATTAGACTTGTGATTTCACTGATGTAAGGAACTCATCTGTGTGACCCTGGACAAGTCACCTAACCTCATAGTGCTCTAGGTAATTCTTTAAGATGGTAAATTGCAGAGAATATGCTGGCCTGCATTAACAACAACAGAAATTGAGATCTGATTATGTAAATGGTTTTAGGATGACCAGCTTTAGAAATGGAGAAACAGGAGATCATCCAATCTGGGGGTCTTAATCTTTTTTTGGTGTCACAGTCCCCTCTAGCAGTCTGGTGAAAACTTTGGAGTCATTCTCAGGATAATACTTTGTTCTCTACATTCATCATTGAAGGAAATGTTAAATTTCAGTTAGAAGTTAGTGAAAATAAAGATATATATATATATATATATATATTTCCATTCAAGTTCAAGGATTTCTTGAAAGCTATATAGAAATCCCTTAGGGGTCCATGGACCCCATGATAAGAACCTCCTTATCTAGGCCAACATTTTCATTTTCACTCTCACAAATGGAAAGGGAATTGCCCAAGTTCCCACACTGACCTTGCCAGGATTAAAATTCAGGGCCTCTGACCCTCAAACTAGCATTGTACCTTAACTCAGGATAAAAAACAATATATCAAATTATCCCCCTACCTGCTCCTAGACTGCTTATTGACTGGCAAATGTGACTGGTGCTATTAGAAATGTGACCACGAGTGAATTCAAACTGGCCAATTTCAGACTTGTTGGCATTTGTAGCATACAGATGGGCTGTGTTATCTCCAGGCAGGCCAGGCTGCCCATATCTGACTTTCAAACCTGCTAGGAGCATTATTACCTTCCTGTAAAGATGAACTGGCTGTGGGAAAGCAGAGCAGGTGTTTACATTTCAAAGCCCCTGTCCACAGTGGATTCATAAAAGGTTGTTAGAGGAAAAATACATTTCACTTTGGGATTACAATGCCCCCTGGTGGACATCTAGCACATTTTGATCCAATATTAATCATAGCCTCCTGAATTTAGAAGGGGAAGACACTTAAGAGGCCATTCTTCAAAGAGAATTTGGGAGAAAATGAGATTTTTGGATTACACCCTCCTACACACACACACACACACACACACACACACACACACACACACACACACACTCACACACACAGGAACCAAGAAAGGATTACAATCCCTTGGCTCTAATTCAATGCTGCTGTGATCTCAGCATGGTTCCCTTTACATAATGGCTCCTCTGGACAGATCCAGGAAATGGCAGAGGCCTTCTGTTTTAGGAAAGAAATGGGTTTCCTGCACTCACCAAATAGCCCTGAGGACCCAGCCTAAAGCCCAATTTGGTTTTTTCTAAGTCTCCACTTTGGCTGAATGGGAATTCCTCTGAAACTCATTCAGGGCCTAGTTCAAGCAGTCATGCTCGAAATGATTTGCTCTGGTCATCCCTCCTCCCCAGTCAGACATGCTCACAGTGCTATCCCCAATATATATCCTGTTTAGGAAAGCAAGGACACTTCTATGGAAACCTACATTGATCTCGGCCTCCAAATTTCCTGGAAATGACCCATTTAAAGAGCTGACTTTGCCAGCATCCTTTCCTTACAGTGTCCACAATACAGTGAAGCCAGAGGATTGGGTTCAAATCTCACCTCTGGCACTCAGCAACTTTGTAACCTTTGCCATACCACTTCCTTTCCCTGGGCCTCAGTTTACTCATCCACAACATGGCCTCTAAGGTCCCTTCTAGCTGTAGAGCTAAGATCCTCTAAACAGGAGCTAAAAGGGCCATGGCCACAAAGGAGAGGGGGGGGGGGGGGGGAGAGAGAGGGAGAGAGAGAGAGAGAGAGAGAGCACCAAGCACTGGATCTGTGATTTCACTGATCCAGGGAACTCCCTAATAAGGAAATTCTCTCTACTAGTGAAGGTTGGCATCTTTTAATCAGTGGGCTTTCTGGAGCACTGATAAGTTGCTAGACTGGCCCAAGGTCACACAGCCAGTATATGGCAGAGGCAGGGCTTGAATTTAGCAGCTCTCCAGCTACTTCTCTAGATGTCTGTCAGTCACATAGGTAATAATAACAATGATAAACAGCATGTACATAGTGTTTTAAGGTGTGCAAAGGACTTAGACAAATTTGATGCTATTTTATCCACATAACCCTGGGAGACAGGTACTATCATTATCCCCATTTAAAGATGAGAAATCTTAGGCTGAGAGAGCTTAAGGGACTTTCCAAGGGTCATAGAGTTCAAAGTATCCAAGTCCAAATTTGAACTCAGGCCTTCCTGACTCTAAGTTCAGTGCTTTGTCACTGGGGTGACATAGAGGAAAGCTTATGGCTCCAAATCTGACTCCCTTTTCAAAGCACTGTGCTTTCTGTCTGAATTATCAGGACCCATTACTAGCACATAATCCCCCCATTAATGTGAGGGTGATCGATGGTTACCTAACCTTGTGGTATTGGGTTTAGGGGCGGGAAAAGGAGAAGCAGTAGGAACTTTATATAAACACTGACAAAATTCAAGCAAGTTCCATGTTCTTTCTCTGACCTGTTGCTAGGCCAGGCAGTGGGTCAAAATGGCCAGGGTAAAGGACCTGGAGTCAGTAAGACCCAGGTTAGTGCCCCATCTCAGACCAGTAAGGTGTGTGACCATGGAGAAGACACACTGCTTCTCCTAGCATCAGCTTCTCTAGCTGTAAAATAGGAGTAACCACAGCACCCACTTTTTAGATTAGATGTGTGAACATGGGCAAGTCACCTAATCACACTGGGCATCAGTTTCCTCATCTATAAAATGGGAATAACCATAGCATCTACTTCAAAAGCTAGCTATGTGACCATGAACAAGTCACCTAAACACACTGGGCATCAGTTTCCTTACTTGTAAAGTGGAAGTATCCATAGCACCTACTTCAGAGACTAGCTGTGTGACCATGGGTAAGTCACCTAACCTCTCTGATCCTCAGTTTCCTTATCTACAAAATGGAAGTCACTACAGCACCTACAACAGCCTCAATAAGATGCTATATGTAAAGTCCTTTGCAAATCTTGAGGTGCTATAGATATAGAAGCTTTGACTGTGGCTCAAATCAGTCACAGTGCTCCTACTCCTTTTATTTTAACCACAAGGAAGCAGGAAACAGTTTGGGATGTTCCCCCTCCCCTAAAAAGAAAAAAAAAAAAAAACGGCTTTTCACTTAATTAAAAAACCCAACAACAAAAAGCCCTTCCATCACTTTGAATGGCTCATCAGTCCATTCAGAGGCTGGAGGCAGACAAACATCACCACCTAGAGGATCAGGCAGCAGCACCCTGAGCTGGCAAAGGCCCATTAAGCCAGGCAATGAGGGAGCTGCATTTAGCACAGCCCTGGGGTTTCAATCAGGGGGATGCACTTCTAATGAAAGAGAAAGGAGGGAAAGGGAGGGGGAAACACATTTCCTAAATGAAAGACTACAAATGGGCCGGAACATTACTAGGCACTTATGCAAATCAGGAAAAGCTGGCCCTTCATTTGAAAGTGTTTCTAATAGAGTTGTGGAGTCATAGAGGGAAAGCTGCTAAAGGCCCTAAAGGTCATCTAGTCCAACGCCCTTGTTTGCCAGAAGAGGAAACTGAAACCCGTGCCCACAGTCAGTCCCCCTTCTTTCTGACCTATTGGACCTCTGCTTAGGTGAGCACTGCTGTTCACTAGCCACATTCATTCATCCACATACACAGTCATTCTTTTTCCATTGCACAAATGCAGAGAGTCCCAGAACCTCATTATCTCAACACTGGGAGGGCCCTCAATGGCCCTCTAATGCAGCCCAAGCCTGAAGAAGAATTCTCCTGTGCAACACAGTTGACAACTGGATGTCCATCCTCTTGGCCTCCTCCACCCACTCATCTAGGTTCTATCCTTTTGAAGCAGAGGGCACAAATGTAAGCCTTTCATCCACACGATGGCTTTTCAAGTATTTGATGACATCTCTCACAGCCCACCCCTAGCCTTCTCTTCTCCAGAAGAAATATGCTTTGCGTCCAGTTCCTTTAGCTATTTTTCATGTGGCCTAGACCCAAGGCTCTTTTACCATTTTAGTTGTTCTCCTCTGGACACTCACCACCTTATCAATGTGCATTCCCAAAACTGAACCCAATACTCCTGGAGTAGTCTGAACAGGGGAAAGGACAGCAGAATGAGAATCATTTCCTTATTCCTGGTATCCGTGTCCCTCTTAACGCTGACCATGATCACCTCAGCTTTCTTGGCTACCAAATCACCCTGCTGACCCATAATGAACTTGCAGTCTACCAGTACCCCTAGATCTTTTTTCCCCCCGATGATGTATTATCTAAAAGACATAAAAGAGGTGGAATTACACATCAGGACAATCAAACTTTACCAAAAAACTACACATTTTCCTGGATGTGGGATCTGAAGAACTGGGTTTGAGCCCCTGGCCCACCCCTTCCTAACTTCCTAACTTCAAAAGCTCAATGTTCTGGAGCTGAGAGGGACCCTAGAGACCATCCAGGCCAACCTCCTTATTTCACAGAGGAGGAAACTGAGGGCCCAAGGGGTGAAATCTTGCCTAGAGTGATGAAGGCAATAAATAAGTAGCAGGGCTAGAATTTGAACCCAGATCTTCTGACACCAAAGCCATCGCTCTCCACTATTTTTCTTCAGTCTTTTTTCAGTCATGTTCAATTCTTGGTGACCCCATTTGGGGTATTCTTGGCAAAGAACCTGGAGTGGTTTGCCATTTCCTTCTCCAGCTCATTTCACAGGTGAGGAAACTGAGGCAAACAGGGTGAAATGACCAGAGTCACACAGCTAGAAAGTGTCTGAGGCCACATTTGAACTCAGGTCTTCTGATTCCAGGCCCTGCACTTTATTCACTGCAGCGCTACCTAGCTGCCTCTTTCCACGATACGATGCACCTTACTGTTTTTGATTCTCATGTCTGTCGTTTGTAAAGTGGGGATCATCCTACTTGCATTTATGAGGAAATAATGTATGTAAATCACATGTGAGTTATATTCATATAGCTGATATGAAGTCTCAAGCAACCTACTGCCATATACTAAGAAACCAACATTACCTGATTAGCCTTGAAGGCTGGAGTTAAAACAATATTTCACATTTCTATAGCACATTAAGTTTTACAAGGCATACTTCCATGAATAGAAATGTGTGAATTAGCAATGCAGTTGGAATAGGATTATTCCAATTGTATATATAGGAAGACATTCTCTCAGAATCTCTAAGTTGGAAGGGACTTCAAAAGGCCATCTAATCCCACCTACACTTCAATAAGAACCCCCCCCCCCCCATAACATAACCAATGCTCAGCCACCATTTGAAGTTCTCCAGTAAGGAGTATCCTATGACTTCTGAAGGCAGCTCATTACACTTTGGGATAGCTTTGACTGTTAGCAAGGTTTTCCTGCCCTCAGGCCCCATTTGCCCATTGGCAGCTTTTATCCACTGCTTTTAGCAGTTCTGCCTTTGAAGCCCCAAGTCTAATCTCTCTTGCCCAAGGTTACCCAGCTTATAAAGGTCAGAGGTGAGATTTGAACCCAGGTTTCCAGACTTGAAGTATGCATCGCCAACTGCACAGAACACATTTCAAACCGGATGTCTCATGGGTACCTGAAGTTCAACATCTCTAAAACAGAACTCAGCTTTCCTCTGCTCTTCCAAACTTCCCTATTACTTGTGAGGGCACCACCCAGTTTATGGCCTAGGTGTCATTTTCAACTCCTCCCTCATGCCCATATGGCCAATTGGTTACCAAATCGTGTCATCTCATTCTCTATGACATTTTGTGTATATATCCCTTTATCTCTGCTCCCACAGCCACCACCCTAGTTTAAAGCCCTCATCACCTTTGGCCTGGATTATTACAACAGTCTCCTAATTGATCCTCCTGCTTCCAATCTCCCCCCATACCAATACATCCTACATTCAGCTGCCAGAGTGACTTTGGTAAAGCAGAGGTCTCCCAGGTTACCTTCCCCCTTAATCAGCTCCAATGGCTCCCTGTTAACTCCAGGAACCAGTTATCAACTTGTCTGTTTGTCACTGAACACTCTTTACATCCTGCCTCCGCTGACCCTTCCAAGTATTCCTCCACATTGCTCTTCCTACCCACCCTCAATCACTCTCTAGACCAGCCAAACTGGCATAACACTCCATCTCTCATCCCTGCAGCTTTGTATTGGCTGCCCCATGTGCCTGGAGCACTCATTTTCCTCACTTATGTGTCCTGGAATCCCTGGCTTCCAACACCACTTTCTGCAAGGAGGACTTTTCCAATTGCCCAGTTGCTATGGTCTTCCCTTCGAATATAACCCTCCAACTACTCAGAATATACCTTGTATAGACAGGGATCCGACCACTAATTTCATTGGCAGAAGGAGCTTTGGGTAAGACACTTCCTCAAATAAACTAACATTTACATGGCACTTTGAGGTTTACAAAGTGCTTTATAAATATTTTGTCTGTGGGTACTCAGAGCAGCCCTGAGAGGTAGGTGGTATTATTTATTATTATTATTATTATTGCTATTGTTATTCCCATTTTCAGATGAAGAAGTTGAGACTGAGAAACATTAAGTGGCTTGCCCAGGGTCCCACAGCTAGCAAGAGGTAGAGGCAGAATTTGAACTTAGATCTTTCTGACTCCAAGTCCCACACTCTAATCACTGCGCCACCTAACTGCAGGCTCTACCAATGCATAATGGCATCTTTCAGGCAACTCATTTCTATAGAGAATTACCTAGAACATTGCCAGGTTCAACAACCCAACTACAGTCATAATCACTGTATGTCAGAAGTAGGATTTGAATTAAGGTCTTCCTGCTTCCAGAGCTGGCTTTCTACCACACTGCTGCCTTTCAAGGAAAACTGTTTATGTGTATGTTGCATCCTCTCAAAATTCAAATGTAAGGTCTTTGAGGGCAGAGACTGGTTTGGTCTTTTCTTTGCATTCCTAGCATTTAACACAGTACCTGGCACATAGTAAGTATTTAATCCCTACTTACTGATTTATTGATGGATACCTCTTCCTATTCCCCAGATGTATTCACAGATTATTTTACAGGTGAATAGATTCTGGGTACCAAATGTTAGCCTTATCAGAGGGCCAGGATTTTGTTTTGCCCTGGTCTCTGTCCTAAATGATCCAAGCCAGCCTTCCTGTGTCCAAAACTGCAAAGCCAGAGAGTTCCCAACAGGAAACAAGCCCTCTCTTCTGCCTGCCCCTTTCAGGGGCTCCCCTGGCTGGGAGGGCAGGGCCCCTCCTCCCATCCCAGCAGCCTCTGCAGTGTTTCATCAGCCAGCTGAAGACTTAAGCCTGATGAGCTCAGAGGAGCCAGAGCTCCGCATTCTCGAGAGAATAGCTCAGACCATGGATTTCAGCTTAAAATGAAGCCTTGGCCGACGTCTCTCCTAGACACTTCTTCCCCTAGGCAATTACTCACTGTCAGGAAAAATCGGAGGCATCTATGTTTGGATCAGCACCTTCCATAACTCATTTTTATTGATGATGATGTTTTTTTCCCCAAGATAAAACATGAAATGTATCTGAAATTTCAAAACAAGTTCCCGTTTTCCTGAGACAGCATCAGCTCACTGGTTAACCCCGCTTTTCACATAGTCACTTGGCATAGGGGGAGACTTTGATATGCCTAGTCAATGAAAGGACTAGTTCATGATGCAGTTAGGTGGAGGCTTAGCATGGCGCAGAGGGGACAGGGCTGCATTTGGAATCAGAGGGTCTTGGGCGGAATCTTGACTTGGCTGTTTCTTACCCATGAGCCCTCAGGTAAGCCGTCCCCCTCTGCCTCAGGCTTCTGCTTCCCTCCTCTGTACAATGAGGTGATGACATGAGATGCTCATTAAGTCTCTGACCCTTCTAGCCCATAACTACATGGGTGGGGGTGCTGCTGGCTAGTATGCTGCAGTGTGCCTGCCAATGAGCAGCTCCATTCCTGGAGGGGGCAGCATTGGCTCAAGATTCCTCCCTTAGCCTCCCCAGCTGTCTTTCACCCTTCACAAGGGTGGGGTGGGGGGGTCTTCTGTGAATTCACCTTTATGGAAGGGTTAATGGCCCTCTTCTCCAAGTATAGATAGCCCTTACTGAGGTCCTGCTGCCATCAGGGGGCCTGAAACAGACCTTCCAGAAGGGACGCCTGCTGCCTGCCAAGCAAATAGTTCTTTAGCAAAGGATGCTGTTGGTCCTGCCTAGGATACCAGCCTCTTTCAAGGTTGTCCTCTAGACAGTGCCTCTATTTCCCAATGTCCCTTTTGAGTCCCAGGGTCATAGGATCTGAGATCCAGAGCTATAATCCATCCCAGAAACCATCTAGTCCAGTCCTCTCATTTTACAAAGGGGGAAACTGAGGACCGGGGAAATAAGGTGACTTGCCCAAAGATATGCACAGGATCATACAGATCTCTAAAGCTGGAAAAGACTGCATAGATCATCTAATGTAGCCCCTTCATTTTATAAAAGAGGAAACTGAGGCTGAAGTAGGAAAATGAATGAAAGAATGAATAGGAAGAGGCATTTATGAAGTGCTTACTATGTAAAAAGCATGGTGCACTGGGGATACCAAGAGAAAAGTGAAGCCAGGCCCAGTTCTCAAGGAGCTCACATTGTAATAGTGGGAAATAACCCACATGGAAAAGTCACCTGGTCCCTGGGGTGCACTAGCAAGGCAGATAGTGCTGCATCTTCCTTAATGTGGTTTCCCTCTTCCACCTGTGGGGAGGAGGTGAAGAGATTTACCAAAGGTCTCACTGAGAATGCAGCCAGCCTTCCCTACTCCAGTCCTCCTGCCTCCTAGCCCACCATATACCGGCTCTTATCCCACAGCTTTACTAATTCAAGCATCGCTCAACCATTACCAAATGAAAAAGGTTCCTGCCCATCTTTCTCCATACCTTTGTCCTCCAACACAGTATGCCTGCAGGAACAGCGAATAGCACCCTGACTTGGATGTATATGTAGTCAAATAAAACTGAAATCAAGATCCTCAACTTGGCCTTCTAACCCTCCAAGTGAATTCTTACTCTAACTTGCTCAATGGATTGGGAGAAATTCTTAAATCGTGGCTTGGGAAGGACCTTAGAGGTCATCTTGTCCAACCCCTTGAAGGATGAAGGATGAAGAATGAATACCTTCTGCAAAATCTCTGATAAATGTTCAGTTGGCTTGAGGTCAAAGACCTCCAGTAATGGGCAACTCATTACCTCCTAAGAGAGCTGTCCAACAATTCCAGTGGTGGACAGCTCTAACTTTTATCACCTTCCTTATACTGAAATAAATTTGTCCCCCCTAATTCTCCCCATAGTTCTACCCTTGAAGTTACCCACAATGTCTAATGCCTCAACTTGGTGGACAGCCCTCCGACTATGTGTTCCAGGGCACATCAGATTAAGGTTTAGGTGAGGTCTAACCAAGACTCACATCCTTCAATATACCCCCTTTTTTTTGGCTTTCAAAGATGGGTCTGCCCTTTAGTACTGTGCTCAAAGATCTCTTTTTTGGCCATTTTTCTTCGGGTAAAAAATGCTCTGAGGTCCAATAATTTGTCAAGCAGCTTGTAAAAGGACAAAACCCAAATCAATACATGTATTTTATCTCATAATAAGACCATTTCATTTATGCTAATTAAATAATATCTCCACAATACATGATTTGGCTATTTGCTAATGGAAAATAATGGCAAAGTAACTGAGGAATAAGTTAGTGACCTCTCTCTACTTCTCTCTCCTTTTTTTTCTCCCTCTCTCTTTGTCCCTTCCCTTCTCTTTCTCTCTCTCTTCTCTGTCTCTCTCCCTCCATCTATCTCTCTCTCTGTCTCTGTCTCTCTGTCTCTCTCTGCCTCTCTTTTCTAGTTATATTCAAGACTCATTTTATGGCCATATCTAAACACAGGAGCAGGCTTAGACCTTCCAATGAAATGCACTCCTCCAGGCCAACTGGGCATCACTGAGCATATCCCAGCTTTTGGAGGCCTGAATGTTGCAGCCACATTCTCCACCCTGCATGACTCCCTGGCTAGTTGAGGCACACTGCTTTTTTACCTTCTCCCATAGTCATCTAAGCAGGCTAAGGTTGCCTGCCTCCCTCCAGGCACCATCCTTTGGTTGTGGAAACCAAAAGGATGCTTGGCTGACAAGATTTAGATAAGCAGTACTAGAGTAAATCAGATCTCAATCATGGCCTACCATCCATCATTGCTTATTCCTGAAATGTTATATGCTACTTTGTATGTGTGTGTGAGAGAGAGAGGGAGAGGGAGAGAGTGAGTGTGTTGGGGGGGGGGAGTGTGTGGAGACAACTAGAACAAGCAAGCCAAGAACTCCAACCCAGAGCCAACCTTCAGTGAGAAGGCAATGTAGGAGCAAGCCAAGCAGTGGCCCCCATCCTATAATTGGCAGGCCATCACTTTTAGGCTGGTCTCCATAATCACGCCCCTTCACTATACATCATCGACTCTGACACCTCTCAATAACCCTGAAGAGTTGCTCTCAATTATTCTGCTCCCTTAACAGTAGTTACAAGTGGGAGGCCTCTAGAGGGAACCTTCCCAAACAGACAGCAGTCCCTATATACCTGTCATTCAACCTGCCCTGCGAGATCCCAGAGTCCTGCCAAGCATTTTCCTGATGAGGTAGGGGTTTAGTGAGAAGGCTTATACTTCAAAGAGGAACCAGTCTGGCATCACTGCAAAATCACTAGGCTGGGAACCAGGAGGTTCTAGGTCTGGCTCCATTGTTACTGTTGGATAAGAATACAATTACATACCCAATTACATAGGAGGCAGCTAGGTGGCTCAGTAGATAGAGTGCTGGGCCTGGAGTCAGGATGACCTGAATTAAAATCTGGCCTCAGATACTTACTAGCTGTGTGATCTTGGGCAAGTCACTTGACCTCTATTTGCCTTACTCCACTGGAGAAGGAAATAGCGAACCATTCCAGTATCTTTGCCAAGAAAACCCCATGGCCAGTATTGGTGTGCTATGGCCCAGGGGGTCACAAAGAGTCAGAAACGACTGAACAAAATGTAGTACAGTAGAAAGCATACTGGATTTGGAATGACAGGACCTAGGTTCATCACCAGAACTGCCACTTGCTACCCATGTGACAACAGGCAAGTCACTTAAACAATGGGGCTCCAGTTTCTTCTCTAAAATAAATGGATTGAACCAGACGGCTCCTGAGATCCTTTCCCGCTCCAGATCCAGAATCCTGTGTGTAACCGTAGGCAAGTCTTTTTACTTCCCTTGTCCTCAGTTTCCTCTGCTGTAAAATGAGGGGGTTGGACTTGCTGACCTTTCAAATCTAAATTTGTGACCCTTCCTTGAAGCCAAAGA
The DNA here is from genome assembly GCF_900497805.2 of Vombatus ursinus. Classification (NCBI taxonomy): domain Eukaryota; kingdom Metazoa; phylum Chordata; class Mammalia; order Diprotodontia; family Vombatidae; genus Vombatus; species Vombatus ursinus. The sequence continues at coordinate 1,650,090 of NW_020954930.1, read as the reverse complement.
CTATTTTTCATTTTCCCTGTGTCTCTCCAGCTCCTAGCACACAGTAGGCCTTAAAATGCTTCTGGTGACTGTTATTGACAAGAGGCCTTCTATTTCTCCTATTGATTGCCATGTTTACTGCAGTCTCAATGAGTACTTTCCAGGGAAGATTTGGGATTCCTTAGCTGGCATCGGGTCTTGGCTTTCCTTCAGCCTTCCTGGCTTTGGGAATCTGGATGTTCCATATAGCAGGTGTTTGATGAATATTTACTGACTGAATTAAGGAGTGCAAGTATACTTCCTTTCTCTAGTCTGGTAAGGAGAGCAAATGCTAAAGGTAAAGTCTGAGAGTTTTTCTTCCCCTAGCCCTTACTAATGCTAGCTCACTTTTGCCATAAACAAAATGATACAGTATATTTAAAGTGATTTGTAAATCTTAACGCCTCATATTGAATGCTATCATCATCACCATCATTATTATTATTATTAATTTGCCATGCCTAAGAGAAGATAGAAAGTCAGCCTTTGAATCAGGAAGACCTGGGTTCAATCCCTGCCTCTAACACATACTGACTGTGTGACCCTGGGTAAGTCACTTAACTTCTCAGCACCCACAGACTTGCAGAGAAGGTAGAAGGAATTTCCTCATCTTGAGGCAGACCAGTGAAATCACAGGTCCCATTTTGTGCTATCCCCACTATGACTAATAGCAGAGCTACACAAAGAAAATACAAATACTGTGAACAGGAACTGGGGTGAGGCACGTGCCCATGACACGAAGAGAATAATATCACTGACGCTGGCAAAAGGAGGCAATGGAGAGGCTCAAAGACTCAGAGTAATACTGAGCTAGAAGGGGAACCTCAGAAGAAGGGAAGGAAACAAACATTTATTAAGTGCCTACTGTGTACTGGACACTGTATTAAGTACTTTACAAATATCTCATTTGATCCTTGCAATAACCCTTGGAGGGGTGTACAATTATTATTTCCATTTTACAGCTGAAGAAACAGAGATAAACAAAAATTAAGGGATTTGTCTAGGGTCATACAGCTAATAAGTGTCTGAGGACACACTTGAACTCAGATCTTCCTAACTCTAGGGCTTCCCAACCCAATCTCCATATTCTAGCCTTGGGGTTTCTTACTACCCAACAGAACAGATGAAGGGCTCTATCCACCTCACCATCAAGCTTCCTTAGACATCACTGAGTCCAGATCCTTCATTTTATTGATGACAAAACTGAGGTCCACAGAGATGGAGGGACTTGGCTAAAACCACAGAGGTAGTAAATGGCTGAGCTGGGATTCAAACCCATGTCCCTTGACTCTGACCTTTTGGATCACCTATGTCCCATTGGCAGTATATGTCAGGAGCTTCCACCACCTGGAGCAGAGAGGGGACAAGCAGTTATAGACATGCCTCATCACAGAGGGGTCATATCTCCCACCTCGACGTAAAATTCTTTTTTTTTTTTTAGGCAATTGGGGTTAAGTGACTTGCCCAGGGTCACACAGCTAGTAAGTGTCAAGTGTTTGGTCTGAGGCTGGATTTGAACTCAGGTCCTCCTGACTTCAGGGCCGGTGCTCTATCCACTGCACCACCTAGCTGCCCCCTAAGATTCTAAAAGGGACAAAATGATTGAATATCAGTAAGAAGTCACAAGACTGGACTGTGGAGCTCTGTGGGCAAAACACAGTAATCATCAGTTGTGGCAGGAATGTGTTTCTATTCAGGAAGTGACTAGGGATACTGAAAGAAAAGTTGCAAAATTAAACTCATAGGAATCATTGCTTTCTAAGTTCTTCCTGGTTTCTAACTCAAAAGCAGTCACCCAGGGGACCACTAGGGACCTTGATGTAGGAATGGACTAGTATAATCATACAATAAAACCTGCTTGTCATTTAAGGGGACTGTCAGTTCAGTGTGACAACACGGATACTAAGTACTTACTATTCATCGAAGTTCTATTTGGTAAGTATGGATAATATGCCTACTAAGTGGGAGCAGTGCATGAAGGGTAGGGCACAAAAAGACAAAAATAAAACTGTCCACACCTTCTAAGAGCTTATATTCTACTGGGGGTTGGGGATGGATACAACAGATACACAGTGAAATAAGTGAGAAATTATATCATGTAATTTTAAGAGGATCTGTGTACTAACAGTTGGGCATCAGGAAAGGCTTCATGTAGATGATACTTGAGATGAGCCTGGAAGAAATGGAATTCTAAGAGGCAGAACCCAGACTCCCAGGATCCCAATCCGAATCCCAGCTCTAACACTTACTACCTGGAGACGTCACCTCAACACTTTGGGCCCCGGCTTCCTCATCTGTGAAAATGAGGCGTTAGATGAGATGGTTTCTGAGGTCCCTTCTGGATCTAAATGTGTGATCTTGTGATTTCCAAAGCCAGCAAATGAACTCATTCTGATAGTTTGGTTTGAGGTCACCAAATCTCTGCCTTTGGGGTTCAAAGTATGTGCACACACACATACACACATACACACACACACATATATCTACCTTAGCTTGGCTAATTCCATTAACAGAAGCCACCCCCCCCCCACCTCAGTCCACATGTAATCCATTACTCTTGCATGCTGGTATGCTCTTATACCCATGAAGGAGAATATATTGGAACTGTCTCTCATAGCAGTAAAGATAATTGGCAGCTAAGACCCTTAAGTCAACATTTGGTTTTGGATTTAGTGTTCCGGTAACTATTAATTAGCACTGTTATTCATACTATTATCCTGCCTGTGAATTCATAGGTCTTAACCTGAGATTTTGCATCAGTGGACACTGCAGAATTTAAATCCTTTTCCAAGACCCCAGCTGTAAAGCAAGGATTTCAATTATTCTTTCCACTAAAGAAGCACAGATGATATGATGCACCCATATCGAGGGACACGAGTCGAGCGTGAGGGCTGGACTGCTGCTATTCAATTTATTGCACAATGATCAGTTTAAGAGCCAGGAGCAGGGCTTTGGGAGGTACCCAACCGAATGAAATAAAGGCTCACATTGGCATTGGGTTGTTCTAGAAAATAGGACAATGTGCAAATAAACCTTATACCTTGTCTTTTATTCCTCTGTGAATATGAGACACTGAGGCATGAGTACCCCTACCATTAAATCCCCTGGTTGTTTAGCTCTCTTTCACACATTGAGCCATCAGCCATCTTCTGTTTCCAAGCTGTACTCTGAACTCCATGCCCTCCTCCTTTTCCTGGGGCCTAAGTGACTGGCACCCCTGCCACTCTGGAATAGGACATGTTTCATATCGAATCTTAGTCCAACTGGGTGCTGGGAGCTGGCATCCTTTAGAAATGAGCACATGGAGACCTATAAGATCACTAGGACTCTAATGGAATAAAAATTAGCTTCTCTCATTCGCCTTGAAGTAAGAGAAAAGCATGGGGTCCTGGGGGTGGGGTGGGTGGGAGAGTAGCCAAATCCACCATTCTGAGTTACTCCTGAGGAGGTAAACATTATCCTTCCCCAACTCTGTGAGAAACTTAAGTACCGGGTTGTATACGTTATGACTCTGTGCCCTCTAACAGAAGACACTTCTCAGGAGCTTTGGTGCGGACACAAGGCCAAAGTACTTTTCAAAGTGACTTTATATATAAGTTAACGGAAGTGCAGAACAGTCATTGGTCTTTAGCCCAAAAGAAAGAAGTTGGTTTTGAAGAGCTGCCCAGCAAACCATTTCAATGAGTCAAAGCACCCCAGTGTTTATTGCTTGACATTATGCTATTAAATACACCTCCTCCAGCAATCTAATTAAATGTACTTCAACTGGCTCAGCACCTAAACTACTACTGGGTGCCTGCTGGAGCTTTGGCTTCCAAGGAAGGAACTTAGCTATGCTCCTAGGACACCTGGCTAGCAATTGTTTTTTTTTTCCTTTTTTGGCAAAGAATAGCCACTTGGGTCAATTGATGGACAGTTAGCAAGCTGGAACAGGAATACTAACATTGGCTTGGGAGGCCCAAATGAATGGGTTGCCCCGGATTTTAGAGGGAGCATTGACTTTGAACATTGTCTAAGAGAAAAACTCTCCAGTTGTTGATTGATAAATTATGCCAATGGCTCTGGGACCTCATCGATTTCGGGGTCCCCTCCAATGATGTAGATCAAAGCCCATCACATGTGGCTTTTGTCCCTATCTACCCATAAATTCAGCCCAGGGGCCTGCCCAACGTCCTCTAGTTCTCTTGTCATCATGAATCTACCAGAGGAATAGATAGACTGGCCAGTAAATAGACCTCATTTCTGTCGTATGACCTCGACCAAAAAAACCCACCAACAACACAAAGAACAATAATAGCGATAACAATATGGCAAGGGCTTTAAGGACAGGAAAGTGTTTCTTTTTCACATGATGACCCTGTGAGGTGGGGAGTACACATAGTTCTATTTCTATCTTAAAGTTGAAAAAACAGACACCTAGCATAGTTAGGCAACTCAATGAGTGTTAATGGCAGGATTTGAAACCAGGTCTTCTGATTCCCAATCAACTTTTCTTTCCAAAAATTGCTCATCTAGGGACATGTGCTTGTATTGTTTGGTGCTGGGATTTAAAAGGTGGTCTTCAGTTCAGTAAACCAGAAGAACTTACACAAGGCCACACTGGGTCAGATCAAAACTCTGCCTGTGCCCACGGGCATCATGGGGCCCATCAGGGGAGGGAAGAGCTACCTACAGTGGTCAAACTCAGCAGCAGCTATGTTCCTCAGACACCTCTGTGAATCTGTTTACTATCAGTTTACTGAAATTTTTTGGTTGCTCGCTGGGTGTCTTTTTTTTCCTAAAGTTACTTTTATTAAGCTTTGAGGAGTGTCTTGACTTCCCACCCACCCCGTCCAGCATTCCAAAATTTCAGAGTTGACCTTGTATGATTTCATAGAAACTGATCACATGACCTTTTAGCTTATCAAACCAAAGAAAACTAGGTTTCTTAGTCTATTATTATATAGTAGTCTGCCTACTGTCCTCACTCCAACTATCCCCTCTGACAAATTTCAAGGTCCTTTTACGAATCTTCTTTAGCTCCATTATGACATCCTTAATGTTTAGTGGCCAGAACTGTGCAGGATATTTCAAATGGAGATATTCCATGCTTGGTCTTAATTATCTGCTCCATTAACTTATTTCTGAACTATTAGTACAACTTCCCAGGATTCTTGTTTTGGGGCCAACTCTGCCATAGGGTTTAGTGTGTGACCTCCTTGCCTATCAAAAAGAAGACACCAATACAAAGAGGAAATAGCATAGGGAATCTTTCTTTAGCAAAGTCCAAGAATTTTAGTTGTCCCTATTTTCAAAATGCAGAAGACACATGTCCCACAAGCTAGACACTAGTAGACTAGATAACAACTCCTGACAAAATTTTAGAGTGTATCATTAAGGGGGAAAGCTAAGAGTTAGCACCAGTTTACTGAGAACAAGTCCTTCCTTTTTCACATGGTTACTGGACTAGACAGGTGGTGGCAAATAACCTGGATTTCAGCAAGGCTCTGGACGAAATCTTTCAAGACTCTCTTTTGGAGAAGACGAAGAAATAAGGGTTATGTCTTAGGAGTGTAGTCATGTGGATGATTGGACCCAAGCGATAATGATTAACAGTTTGATTTCAACCTAGGAGGAGATCTCAGGAAATAGGTTGTTGTCCCTGTGCAGGTCAACATTTTTAATCAATGCCTTGGCTCAGAGTATAGAAGATATACTCATCACAATTGCAGATGGTATGAAGTTGGGATGGCAAAATTAAGAGCTCAATGGACAAAAACAGTAGGCTGAAGCTATAAGATAGAATTTAGTAGGGATGAATGTAAAATCCAGCATTGGGGTTCAAAGAATAAATTTATACATGCATGGGATATGTGAGAAATGACTAGAAAGAAGTACTTATGAAAAGACCTAGGGATTTCTTTTTTTTTCTTTTCTTTTTTTTTTTATTTGTTTGTCTTAGGCAATTGGGGTTAAGTGACTTGCCCAGGGTCACACAGCTAGTGTTTGGTCTGAGGCCACATTTGAACTCAGGTCCTCTTGACTCCAGGGCCGGTGCTCTATTCACTGCGCCACCTAGCTGCCCCAAGACCTAGGGATTGCAATAGACTGTGAGACCCATGTGAATCACCAGCACAATGTAGCAGTTCAAACATGTTAACATAATGTTAGGCTTCATTAATCAAGGTGTAGTATAAAGATGAAGGAAGGTGTTAATCCTGCTGAATTCTGTCCTGGTCAAGTTACATTCTTTTTAAATGCTACATTTGAGAAGGAGCACTGAAAAGCCAGAGAGGACCCAGAAGAGGGTGAAGAAGATGATGAAGGGCTTCAAGACTTAAAAATATTGTTGAAGAAACTTGAGACATTTAGCTTGTAGTAGTAGACTGGGAGGGGAGGTGGGTTACGAAAAACCACAGATTTCAAAATTTTGAAGAGCTATCATTTGGGATAAGATTTAAGTTTACTTGGCTTAGCCCTAGAAGGCAGAGCCAGGAGCAGAAGGCAGAGCTGGGAGCAAGGGGTATAAGTTACACTGGTGCACATTTTAATTGATGTAAGGGGAAAAAATCTTAACAATTAGAATTGTCTAGGATGGAATAGACTGCCTCAGCAAACAATGACTTTCCTACGACTAGAAGTTTTCCAGCAGAGGTTGTATGATCAATTGTTGGGGTTGTCATTGGGGGTGGGGGATTCCTTTTTGTGCAAGTGTTGGAATCTTTGCAAGTCTCTTCTAAATCTGAGCTTCTATGACCCGACGATAACTAGTAAATGTCAGCCTGCATGCTCTCCAAGTACTAAAGTTCCCCAAGTGTGACCAATTATTAGCAGCAGCAAGCATGTTAAACAGCTTTATTTTATATAAACTATCAATATGCACCAACCCAGGTCTATTACCAGCCTCCTTATGCTCGTACAATGCTTATGTGAATGATGTGATCATTTAACGGCCCAATCTTAGGTTGCATTCTTGGAACTACAGTGTTTCCATCACAGGATGTAAGAGTCCCATTGGACTCAGGGCTGTTTGGATCACATTTAAAGTACGGTATCTGCTCCTCAGCTTGTTGACTTGCTTGTCACTTTGCCTTGATATCAACAAAATGGAGGCCAGCCAGGAGGACAGGAGAGCTGGAAAATCCATTACATGAGAAATTCAGGAGTACCTGATAGAACCAAACTGAGGGTGCTTAGATTGGAGAAGAGAAAACTTTGGCTGGGGTGGGGAGGTCAAGGAGGGCACCATAACAGCTTTAAATATCCAAAGGACTATCACATGGAAGAAAAACAAGACTTGTTTCTACTTGACTCCAGGTGGTAGAACTCTGAGTAAGGGCTAGAAGTTAGAGAGAAGTGGCTTTAGGCTTAATATGTAAGAATATAAACTTTTGTTTCATTCTTTATATTTGTTTCCTGATTTGCAGCACAATGTTTGAAACATAGAAGGTACTTAATAGATACTTGTTCATTGACTGATGAGGAATATTCATAATATTTAGTTGGGTGGGGTTAACTGGGGTTTGTGAACTTTTAAAAAAAATTTTGACAACTATATTTCAGTATAAATTAGTTTCCTTGGCAATGCTATATATTTTTTTTAAAATGCATTTAAAATCAGTATTCTGAGAAGGGATCTAAGACTTTGCCAGACTGCCAAAGAGTTTCATGGCCCATAAAGGGTTAAGAATCCCTGGTTTAAAGTCACTTGAGAGTGCAATGGGCTGCCTTGGAAGGCAGTGTCCCTTCCCTTCACCTCATAAGAAGCCTTTAAGTTGAGAATCTTGCAGAGGGAATGGACCAGTTTGGACTGGGGGACCAATGAGGTCTCTTCCAATCCCCAGATGTCATGCTTGTCTGAGGTTCCAGGGAAGGAGATTTTGCAACAACATATGGAAGAGCTAGACATTTATTAAAGCCATCTGGAAATGAAATAGGTGACCACATGAAGTAGTGAACTCCCCATCACTGGAAGTGTTTAAGAAAAGGCTGGACGGCTGTCACCTGTCAAGAATACTGTAGAGAGTATTCATACATGTGTAAAGTATATGGACTGGGTGTCCTTTGAGGTTCTTTTCACCTTCAAAATTCAGTGATTCTATAATGAATAAGATGAAAATAAACCTAATGTATCTGGAAGACATCTTATAGGGAGGCAGTTTCCTCTCTAGTACTCAAACTATTACACAGGTTGACTATTCAGCTGATGGTCCATTATCAAATTCTGACATCTGTTGTTCATTTGTTGCTAAGGGAACAGAGACCATTTTCCAGTAGTCCTCCTGTAATGAGGCAAGTTATAATCTTTCAGATTACTGTATCAAATTTATATAAGTTGGAAATTATGAATAACATGGTGAGAGGCCTTTTGTGTGGACTGGGGGAGAGAGGGAGGGAAAGGACTGTAGTCAGCTTCATCTCACACACACATCCACGTGGATATGGTCACAGGCAAAGCTGCAGAGAATGCTGAGGCAGTGCCTAGTGGAGGAGGACTTTGGAGAAAGACCTTGGTGACTCCCCTGACTTAGGGAGCCTTGGGGAACGTTGAAGGTGGCATGACAGGAGACAGAATGGAGACTGCAGTGATTCAAGGAGAGAGAAAGAAACCATTCCCTCTTACTGAAAAGGAAGCACATGAAGTGTTCGTAGAGGGCAAGGGCAAAGAACTATATTTGAAATGGGAGTAAATGTACAGAAAGGCTACATGTTTGTTGCTGTCTTGTTCCATATTTTGCTCCGTGTCTTTTGTTACTTCTTAATTTGAATTCTGACTCAGGACTTCCTAGCTGTGTGATCTTGAGTAAGTCACTTAACCTGTTTGTATCAGTTACCTCACCTGGAAAATGGGGATAATAATAGCACCTACCTCCCAGGGTTGTTGTGAGGATCCCATGAGATGATGTATACAGAAATGGGAGCTACTGTCGCTGTTGCTATCTACTTCCTAGATTTCTAGAATGTTACTAAACCAAGATATTGGTTTTCTTTTCATTTGTAAATGAGTAGGGGACATGCAGAGCAGTTCAGACATGCCCACCTGCTATCTTTTTTTGGAAGCAGGAACACTTTAAAGAGAAAGCTGGGGGAAAATGTCTTCCCAATGGTTAAAACAACCTTATCCTAGGACCAGCAATGGGAGCTATCAATTAAATAAATGCGATTCCCAGAAAATCATCACCCAGACAATTGTCATTTGGGTGAAAACAGACACCTTTCAGCTACATTCCTCTGCTTCATTAACTCGTGGTATCTCTATGTGTCTGCCTCCAAACATGCTCAGGATTGACATTGGGAAAAAAATAAACTCTTTCTCATCCCTGGGTTCAGGGGATTGTTGAGGCTATTTGCCACTTTCAACCCCGTGACCTGCCACAGGCAGATCCCCAACCAGCATCCTATCACGACAATATCACTTGCATCCATCCCCCTTCTTTTTATACTTTATGCCTCCTTTAGAAGTTGCCTTCATTACTCTCCATCTAGATTGCTTCAGCTGCCTCTTCACCATTATTCCCATTAATGCTCTCCTCCCCACCATTCCATCAATCCATCTATCACATGACTGCCAGATTAATTTTCCCCACATCCAGATTCGGTTATGTCACTGGTCTGCTCAAAATCCGTGATGGTTCCCAACTATTCACCTGATACAACTCAAGCGCCTTAGCCTGACATTCTAGCTCCTCCATAATCCAGGGCCACCTACTCATCGCCTGGGTGTGCTTGCCACTCTTCCTCTACGGTCCAGCAAAGCTGAAGTACCTGAAGGTCCCTCACAAATTCTCTGGTCTTTCCTGTTCCTATGTCTCATCTCAGGTTGTTTCCTATGGCTCAGAGACCCTTATCTTCCCCCTCTGCCAAGTCTTAGCCACCCTTTAAGGCCCAGCCCCAAATTCCACTTTGACTAAGTTGGTAAAAGGTGCAGTAGATGCTAAGGGCACAAAGCATTCAGAGAGGTCAGCTAGCTGCCAGGCCTACATGGGAAGCAGCCCGTCCTACCCACTGCTGGTGATCAAAAGCATGGTGGTAGAACCTGAGAACTCTGTAGTTCTGATGGGGTGGTTCAGGCAGCAGTGCAGCGGGTGGTAGTAAAAGGAAGAGGGACAGTGGGATTACAGGCTGTGAGCTCAAAGACACCTAAAAGTCATTGTGTCAAATCCCTTCATTTTACAGAAGCTGAGGGCCAGATTTGCCTAGGGTGACATTGTCAGAGATTTGAAACCATATCTTCCTGACTCCAAGTCCAGCATTCAACCCATGCTTCCATGCTGCCTATTAGGTTGGCAGGTTTGAGGGAGTGTCCAGGGCTTTGTGGCCCCTGAGAAGAAGTGTGGTATAATGAATAGTGCACTGGACTTGTCGCCAGAAAGACCTAAGACTAAATCTGTCCTCAGACACTTAATAGCTGTGTGACCTTGTACAAGTCATGTCTTTGGGTCTCAGTTTTCTCATCCATAAAATGAAAAGGTTGGCTACGAAGGTCTCTAGGGTCCCTCCCGGCTCTCAGGCGAGGATCCTATGACCCTATGAGGTTTGTGCAGAGGGAAGTGTCAGAGAGAATGAGAGAGCTTGTCATTGGGGATGCCGTGGCCTGGGTCACAGGGCTTCCCTAAAGGGATTGGAGATTGTGATGGGAAAGCCTGAGCACAATCTGCATATCTGAATGATGAATTTCTGAACTCTCTGTCATCTTCAGCTGGGCAAAGAGGGCACCTGGGGTAGGGGAGGAGGATGCACAAAGGACCTTGAGCTCTGGGTGTGAGCACACATGAGAAGGCCTGGGATACCTACCGGGATCTCACCAGTGAGAAAGGATCTCCCCACCTCCCAAATTACCATCACTCCTTACTTGCAGCTCTCTTATGCATTTAGGATGGATTACTTTGGCACAGAGTTATTTGAATTATTTGGGTTATATCTGCCAACTCCTTAGGTGTAGGACAAAGATGGCATGTTGAGTGCCAACAACTAAATTGAGCATAAAGTTACAAATAGCCCAAAGGGCAAAGGAAGGATACTCTGAATGGGCAACATCACATGACCAGCAATGACTTGCATACCAGAAGTGGCATAAAAGACATCATTGCAGATCCGTGTGACTGGGAAGGAAGGCAGACCAGCCGTGTAGTGGGAATGAGATCACAGGATCCTAGCTTTACACTTGAAAGAGACCTCGAGGCCATCTAGTCCAATGCCCTCATTTCATAGCTGAGGAAATGGAGACCCTGTAAGGGGAAGGGACTTGTCCAAGGCAAAACATAGGATCCCAGATCTAGAGTCTAAGTCCAGAATGACAGAATTAAGAGTTGGAAGGGACCCTGGCAGCCATGTAGTTCAACTCAAACCACTAGAACAGATAGCTTATGTGGTCCACTGTTACCTGCTGTCCCCCTCCTCCAGGTAACTCAAGCCGAAGAAGCCATCCAGCACGCTGGGTCATCCTTGGGGTTTTATTGGAGGCATGTGAATAAAAGCTTCACAGGGATGCAGAGATGGCAATATGTTGGAGAGACATTGGCTCCACCAAAGATTCTAATATTTGTCATTTCTCCCTAGAGGTCTACAGAATCAGTGACTCAGAACTGGAAAGGGCCTTAGAGACCATCTAATATAATCCCCTTATTTTACAGAGGAGGAAACTGAGTCCCAGAGAAAGGAAGGAATGTAAGATGATAGGATCACAGGGCTCGAAGGGCCTTACAAGCTACCTAGTCCTACCCCTTTCATTTTACAGATGAGGAAACTGAGGACAACAGAAGTTAACTGACTTGCCCAAGATCACACAGAAAGCAAGTGCCAGAGCTGGGATTGAAATTCAGGTCCTATGACTCCAATCCTGGGTGCTCTTCCCACTATACCTCACTGACTCCCTGTTAAACTGTAAGCTCCCTAAGGACCAATACTGGGTCATGTATGAGCTGTGCATGTCCCCAGCACCCTGCACAATGTTCCACACACAGAAAATGCTTTCTACTATTTGTTGAGCTCTTGGCATTAGAAGCTTCTAAACTGTAAAGCAGGTTTATCTCTCGTAGCTTTGGGTAAATCACTCTTCCCATCACTTTTACCTACTACTCATCCTCCGGGGTGGGTGGGAGGGCTTGCAGGCTTTGAGAAAACATTTTGCGTACCAGGGCAAAGCCACAGAATTCTAAATAAGTTCCACGGGAAGCCCACGCAGGAAACAGCATCAGCCCTTCCCCGAAGGCATGGAGAACAAGTCTGATTCATCGAGGAATACTTCGAATGTATGCTTCTCCACCATGTGCTAAGCTAATTGCTGTGCCAGCGTTCAGTTCAAATTGATGTCAGTCCCCATTTAGAAAATGATGGGGGCTCTGGGTGTAGATTCACTACAGCCAAATGACAGGTGCTACAGAATCAAAAGCAGCATCCCAATTCCAGGAGGAGAGTTAATGCAAGAAGTGAAGGGCAGCATGGGAAATGGGAGAATGGCTAGACACGGCGTCAGGAAGACCTGATACCCAAGAAGTTACCTAACCCTGTGAAGTCTCCATTCTGACTTCCATTAAAAGCGGATGATGATAATACTTGGAGGAACCACTTCAGAGATAAACTACATAAAGCACCATATACATGGCAGCTAGGGATAGGGAGTGAATTCAATGATATAAGGAACTCCCAGGTGAGGAAACTCCCTCTACCAATGCAGGTTGGCACATTCTCTGTAGCTGATAGTCTTCAAGAGTTTTTCTGAGCAGTCTGTGTCAAGATCAAATTGAAATGGATTCCTGCAGCCCACATATTGACTTAGAAAACCCTAAATTAACATTATCTGGGCTTTGATGTGTTTTTATTTAGTTTGTTCAACATTTCCAAATTATATTTTCATCTGGCTTAGGCTCCAATCAGGAGTTTTTCACGTGGGCTTGCTGGGCCTAAAGTTTGACCCCTGGCTTAGAGCACTGAGAAGTTAAATGACTTATGCAGGGTCACACAGCCAGTGTGTGTCAAAGGTGAGACTCGGCCCTAGGTCTTCCTGGATCCAAGGTGTCCATCCACCAATCCACACCACCTCTCATAAATGTCAACTGTGACTGGTAGTCAGTCAACAAATATGTCTCAAGCTCCCACAAGGCATAGCAGATGGACTAGGCCCTTGGGCAGTACAGGGACACAGTGGAAAACTCACTGTACATGGCGGAAGAAAATCTGGATTCAAGATCTGACTATCCTCCTTAACAGAGACATGATCTTGGGCAAGTCATTTTATTTCTGTAGACCTCACTTACTTTATCGGCAAAACAGAAGCAAGAACGCCCACTCTACTTACTGAAAAGGGTTTCCAAGAAGACCAAGTAAGATACTATGTTCAAGGCTTTGAAATGGTAAAGGTTATTGTAACACCAACAGCAGCAGCTGCTAACATGGCATGCTTTCTGGTTTTATGTATCCTAGCGGACAATCTCTGTCACAGCAGCCGATGTGAAGCTGGTACCCCCTGCAGTATGGACAGTACAAGAAGGCATATTGGATAGATTCTATATGGACTATTTCTAGGTGGTTAGAGACAAAAGGATCAGAGGATGAAAGGATTTTGGATGTACAAGGGTGATAAGGGGTGTAGGTAAAGGGTAGGAAGTACCCATGTCAGTGAAATTGCAGATGCCTCTGAGGCTGATGCACACTCCATGTCTGTATCAACTCCTCCTACCAGATTGCAATCTCCTCTGAGGGTGTTCCATGCACCTCTCCCTAGGGTCAACCACAGTACTTTGCGCACTTAATAAATGCCTGCTCTACTTGTATGTAGTTCAATGCTCCAGCGGGATCTATGAATCAATGTTAAATAAATCAAGCATTTCCTAAGTGCACACTATGTGCAAAGCCACTGTGCTAACTGCTAGAGATACCAATAGTAAAGTCACTCCCTACTCCGCGGGGCTCACACTCTAACGGAGAAGACAACACCTAGGGAAGGTTTCAGTTACATGTCAGATAGAAAACTCTGGGTCCTGAGGGGGCAGTGGCAAAGCAGATGGTAACACCTCTCCTTTAATGTCATTTCCACTGAGAAAATTATGTCCGTTTCTGATCCTGAACCTTATGACAGAGCCAAAGTCTTTGGTGGCAAGAATAGGCATCAGGAGCTGTGGCTAGAGCACCTGCAGGAGCAGTGCCCAGGCTGGATCTCCCCAGGCCCTGCTTCCCAGGATGGTGGCTGAGGGCACTGGGCTGGGAGCATCACCGTCCCCTAGGCTTTGGGGTTCAGGGGCCTGAGCTGTCTCTATCAGACTCTGAGGGGGGATGGTGTTCAGGATGGCGGTGGTAGTTTGACTTGCTTAGCACACACTGCCTTCCTGTTTCTCCATCAAGGGACCCAGCTGCTTCAGCTAGGCTTGCTTGCCTGACTTGTAATTTCGTCATGTTGGATCTGGTGGGAGGGACCCAGGGTTCCAGCCTTGGCTCGATCACTTGCTGTCTATAAGACCCTGGGCAAATAAATCCCTTTCTCTCTCTGGTCTTAAATTTCATCTGTTAAATTACGGGGTAGGGAAAAATGGCCTCTGAAATAATACCTTGGGTTCTATGAGTTTAGAGGTAGATCTCTCCAATGTTGCCTATGTGACCCTCACCCATATCCTCCCATAACTTTGCCACAGGGTGGCCACCCAACATGCTGGGGCCTCCCTTGTTTCTCTTGACCAAGGATACCAATGGACCAGCTGGGTGGTCTTGCACTCACATAGCCAACTTATTTTCCTTTTCACTCATGTATTCCTTTGATGCCATCTTATATGAGTTCCCCTTCCTAAATAGTATTTTTATACCATACCCCATAAGGCAAAGTTCAGGGCTCCAAGTTACTGATTCTAACTGCAGTTGACCTCAAAAAAGGCAAATATTCATAAGGGACTGAGTGAGGTTGAAATGTTCTCACCAAGTTCAATGAGCGGTATTGTGGTAAGGACTTGCAATCGCTGTCATTTGGATTCTTGCTAAGTCCAAAGTGGAAGGGGCTACCCCTATGATCTAGCTTACAGATGCAAACAGCATCCCCTATTAGGATATCCACTCTGCAATCTGGCTGTGAATAGCTTAAGGCATTATAAGGAAGGCCTAATTCTGGCCTGGGCAATTAACTTTCATAGTCTTACATCTCAGCTGTCAATATTCTAGTAGCTACACAGAGAACAACACTTAGAGCAAAGCAATTCATTAGTGAAAAGACTTAATGCAGTGCCACTTCAAAGCTGGGGCTGGCAGAACACCCAGCCTGAGGATGGGCCTGCCCACTGCTACCCCTAACTGGCTGGGATCCCTTTCACTTTGTAAAAACCCACTTGGAAAAAGCTTGCAGGGGATTTCAAGGACACCTGTCTCCTGGTTCACAGATTAAAAGAAGCTGTGGAATGGCACTGCCAAAGTGAGCAGAGGCCACGAAGCCAGCATGTCAGGTCCCTGACGCATTGGGCCTGGAGGTTACATGCCCCCAGGAGGCACTCAGTCACTCCTTGCTGACTAATTCTCCTCAGCTAACCTTTTGTGTCATCCCAGACAAGTACTTCAGGATGCTTGGTTACTTTTCTAGTGCTTGTAGTACCATTCAACTTGTTCCAGGACTAGAAAAGGAATAGTGAAAACCATTCTGACTCAACTTCCCCATATGGAAAGTGGGATGACAACAGTCAGAGAATGGAATGATATGTGGATTTGGTTACTGCAGAAATTCAACAACTATCCGAAAGAAAGTGATGAACTAGAAACCCAAAATGTGGTGCAGAGGCTAGAGCACTAGCTTTGGAAGCAGAGGCCCTGGATTCGAATCTTGGGCTCTGCTACTTACTACCTGTGTGACCTTGGGTAAGACCCTTCACCTTTCAGGACCTCAGTTTCCCCTCTTTATAAAATGAGAGAGTTAGACTAAGTGTTCTCTAAGGTCCCTTCCCGCTCTATATCTAGACCCCTAAGTCACTTTACCTCCTTGGGCCTCCAGCTTCCTCATCCGTCCACTTAAGGGCTTGGACTACCTGATTCCTAAGATTCCTTCCAGCTCTGAATCTAGGATCCTCTTTCTACTTGACCAGAGCTGCCTCTAGCATCCCTGATATTCACACCAATGACCCTAGAAATCCTACCCAACACTGAATGGCCAAGAGAAGGTTCGGTAGTGTGTAGAGGATGCAGACAATGTACTCCGGAATAAGAGAATCTCCGAGGTGAAGAGCCCCCAGTGGTCATCTAGGGAAAGCAGCACCCACAAGAGAAATGGAGAAAAACATACCACTCCTAAAGCATGCTAGTTCATTGAACTTTCCATGTTTTCTTTAACGACCCAATCATTTTGTTCTACTTCATGGACATTCAATTCTCAGTCTTACAGCTGGAAGAAAGCATGGAAGATTCAGCACAAAGTCGTGTCCATTCATGAAGGCACAAAAACCTCAACAATAGCCTTCAAAGCCCACACCCTAGTGAATGGTGGGTTAACACCAATGATCAGAAGCTCAAAGATTTAGAGGTGGAAGGGGCCTTTAAAAGCTATCTAATGTAGTCTCACCCCTACTGGAAGGGAAGTGACTTTCCCAAGGTCATGTTTAGGATCTGAGATCTAGAGATGGAAGGGGCCTCAGAGGCCAGCTACTTCAACTCCCTGAGAGCCAAAAGTGTGGAGTGACCTGCCCAAGGTCACTTTTCACACAGACAGGAAAGCACATGAAGATCACTAGCATCACTGCCAAAGGGAAGACCAGAGACAAACTTGCCCCAAAGCAAATCTTTTAGCCCTTCTTCTTGTCCAATTACAGAATGGGAGACACGGTCCTTCTGTGTTCTCTCTGCTGGCCTGCACCAGAGGAGCCAACTTCAAGTTTGCTAGTATGTTTTAGGCTCCAGAAGGAAAAGGCCTCCCTTCATCTGGCCTTATACCCTAAGCATGAGTGGGATCCAGTTTCAGGGTTATCTCTCAAAATGGGTGGGGATGGTTTGCCTTTTCAAAAGGGACTCATTACCCACTCATTATGATAAGCATAACTTAATGCTTTCTGGTGGTGCAGAGGGGATTCTATGCTTAAAAAGCAGGCCATTCTACCTACCATGCTAGAAAGGCTTCAAGCACAGGCCTGGGAACACATCTGGACTTCTCTCATCTGAGGACCAACCAAGCTAACCTGGGTGAGAGAGGCTCATCACCAGGTGGGTGGCAGGGACAGGATTTTTTTCCCTTGGATAATTCACTAATTCCATCCTTGAAGTTGTGAGAAGCCACAGTCTGTCAGCAGGAGTCCCCATGCAGGTCATGAGTGAGAAAAGTTGGTATTGCAAATTCTAGTCATTATTACTAAGGCCCAAGTGGATGAGCCATACTTTTGTTGCAATTAATTTGGATAACCCCATTTTATGGATGGGGAACTAAGGCTTAAAAAGGTTAAGTGCCTTGCCCACTGTCACACAGCTAGTAAATGGCATAGCAGGGACTCAAACTCCTTCTGGCCCCAGGTCATTTTCTCCTTCTACGCCATGGCATGGTTTCACCACCACACAACATTCATGCACACTCTCTGTAGTGTAATGAGAAGACTGCAAATCACTTTGCCTCCTTGCCCTCAGTTTCCTACTCTGTACAATAAAAAAGTTGGACTTCAATGATGTCGGGAGGTGCCTTTCCCTGCTCTAAATCTATGCTCTTATCCTCCTTTATTCTGCACTGTGCAAACTTTTGAAAAAAGAATTTGAGCCAAAATAATGAATTTCTATGGGAAATTGACTTTGCTCGAGCACATTAAGCTCCTGCAACTACAGGAAGTCCTGAATGCAAGACTACTGCAATGCACATCACAGAGATGGAAACCATCCCTCTTGGACTCTTCAGCACTACCCTGATCTCAGGTGTTCTATCCCATCTGTCCCACGAACAGCTAAAATGTCTCAGAAATTCTAATAGCACAATAATCAAATGAGTAAAGATATGTAAAGTTCTTTGCCAACCGTGAAGAGGTTAATAACAAATAAATAGGAAATTCTAGTTATTTTTACTATTAATAAGGCCCAAGTGAACCAGGCAAATAAAAAGGGAACTATTCAAAGCTGAAGGCATGGGAAGAGACAGAGTGCTAGACTTGGAAAGGGGACAGCCCTGGGTTCAAATCCTACCTCTGACACTTACTTGCTACGTGACCAGGGGCAAGTCATGTAATGTTTCTAAGCCTCAGTCTGTCATCTATAAAACAGGGTAACATCTGTCGCACTGAAACTCACAATATTGTTGGGAGAATCAAATTATATGATTTAGGGGCATAGTGGATAGGGTGCTGGACTTGGAGTCAGAAAGTCCTGGGTTCAAGACCTGCCTAAGATGACAACTAGCTGAGTGATCCTAAGCAAGTTACTTGTCGTAACTAGGCCACAAATTCCTCCTCTACAAAATGGAGGAAATGGACTTAATGGTCTCCAAATCCCTTCTAGCTCTACATCTATGATCCTATGTATCTTAAGCATTTGTTAAACTTGAAAGCCCTATGTAAATATAAGCCACGATCCTGACAAATCCTGAGAATACACTGGACGTCTAGAGTTCTGCACAGGGAGTCACATGCAGGAATCACAGATTGATGACAGGCCATTGGAAACCCACAAATGATTTTTTTTTAAAGAAGACATACCCAATGGTACCAATGTGAGGGAAACAGAGAAGACCAAGTGCCCCAATATTGAGACACAGGTCTCTACCTAGAAAGAACACTTTGGGGCTGGAGGGGAGTCTCAAGGTCTCTTGTGCAGTAAACAGAAGTCTTGCTTCATTTTTATGGTTCAAGAGCCTTGGACAGGCTCCTTCCCTTTGCCACCAAAAACCCCTATCTTGGCTCAGTCAGGTAGCTGTCTTATTTAATAAAATCCTTCCCATATTCCCTTGGGTGTTCTAGGACCTTATGAATCTCGAAAACTCAAAAAGCACTTTTTGCATTGAGCTACAATCCAAACCAGGAGAACCATGGTCCATGTGACCATTGTGAAAGTACATGGACAGAACAGACTACTGGCCAGGAGTACAATGCTTGGGTGATGCCAATATTGTATGATATACTATGTACCATTGTATGATACACTATGGATTGCACACATCTCATCTTCCTATTGGAGTTAGAGGACCTGTATTCAAATCCTGCCTCTGACACTTACTACCTATGTGATCTTGGTCAAATTACTACTTCACTTTCCTGAGTCTCAGTTTCCTACTCTATAAAACAAGGGGGTTGGACTCGATGGCATATAAAGTCTCTTCTAGATTTGGCTCTATGAGCCTATCACAGTACAAGATCAGAAACTCTATGAGGCAAGGCAAAGGCCCCAATCATACCTAGGTTGGGTAACCCCCTCCCCAGAAAGGGGGGATATACAGTAGGAACCTGAATAACTGAGCAGTAGGAGTGAGATGAGTAGGGACCAGCACTGTTTTCCCAAAGCAAGATAATTATGTGCAATCAAAGGAATCTGTCATTTGAATGACTCTAATGGGAACTTATTGAGAAGAAAAAGGGAGAAACAACTCCCTGATTGTTCCATTTTTTAAAAAAAGTGAAAGGCAATTTTCAAAACAAGAGTCATTTGTTAGTCATCTGCATTTATCTATGATCCTCAGGACATGATGACAATCTGAACATTTTGACAACTGAGAGATTCATTTTGTTCTGTGTCTTTGATTTCTAAACTTTGCAGAGAAGAGATTCTAGCTCTGAGAAGTTTCCTTCATCCCAGCTCTCTCTTTCCTGGCTTATGTTCACCAACAGGTCTCATGCAAGCCCTGGTTCAAATTCTGGGCCTACCTCTTGTTACCTGGGTGATCTTGGGGTTCCTTCCTTTCTCTTGGACCACTTAGTGCCCTCCTCATGCAGTGGGGCTGGACTAGATAGTCTGAGCTTTCTTCTAGGTCTAAATCTAGGAAGCTAAAAGCCTATGATCAGATGGTGCCTAGGATTCTTTCCAGCTCCAGATTGATGAGATCATGTTCCTTTTCACACCAGGGCAAAGATAACTTAGCTGGGTGGCGAACAAATGTGGGTGGTGGTGGTGAGGGGGGGTGGCATCAAGCC
This sequence comes from Vombatus ursinus, assembly GCF_900497805.2. NCBI lineage: Eukaryota > Metazoa > Chordata > Mammalia > Diprotodontia > Vombatidae > Vombatus > Vombatus ursinus. The sequence goes on along the minus strand of NW_020954930.1, from coordinate 1,630,039 downwards.
TCATGCTAAGGTAGTTTGGAGGCAACACTTCCCACCTCCTTTCTGGTTCTTTCATATACTCCCCTTCCCCACTGAAATTTCATGAAAGCTCACTCCATGACAATAAAAGAGATAGAAAGATAGGATTGAGAATGGATTTAATCATTCTAGGCTTCATGAGGTCAAATTTTGAGGTTGTGATCCAGATGAGAAGGAAGCCAATTCCCTAATCCCCCACAACCTTGGTGTAGATAGACTGATTCCAAAGGTCCAGAGGACTCTCAGAGAGTGGGTTAGTTGAGGGAGGAGGGGAAGTAGCCCCTGTCCCTACCACAGGTTAGAGCTGGGGCTCCAAAGGACCTGAGCCACACACTCTCAGAATAAACCAAGTGCCAGATACCCCAATAGGATACTGTCAACTGATCCTCTTGGAGCAACTCCACTGTTACTGGGCTAACCCTAGCTCCAATTTGAACTCGAAATGAGGTAGCATGTCATGTGGAAAAAGCATTAGTCGGGCAGCAAGTTCTGGGTTCGAATCTAATCTCTGACAAATATTAGCTGTGTTTCCCTGGGCAAGACTATTCACTTCTCTGGGCCTCAGTTTTCTTTGCTATAAATGGGGATAATAACACTCCTACTATGTGCTCTTAGGAGGCACTGAATAAATGCTTATTGCGGTGAAATAATTTGGCTTCTTTGTTATGAGGGATGGTTTTCTGGGAGGGAGGAAGGGGGCATGCAGAAGAAAAGTGAGTTAATTTGAAAACAAAATACAGCAATTCAAATTAAAAAAACAATTGCTTTGGAAAACAACCTACTATAAAAATGTGAATTATGATTGCTCCCAAGGTCATGAGGATTCCAATATTGTCTTGGGATTTGGGTTTCAGGCAGACTAGCTCTCTCTGCACTCCCCCTGCAATTCTGGTAAAGGATCTGTTCCTCATGATTTTTTAATTGTTCATGGTTACTGGGTGCCTTGGGCTTAATATGAATGGTTTTCTAAGCAGTCAAAAAGATGCTAGCCAGGCCAACACAATGGGATTGGGAAGGGAAGTGCAGCTGCGGGGACTGGTAGGGATAGTAGACGCAGGAGAGAAAAGGAAACTGAGCCCAAGAGGTGAGAAAAAGTAAGGCCCAGAAATATATAATGATTTGCTCAGGGTCATACAGCTCCTAAGTGTCAGAGATGGGATATTAACTCCAGAGGGCAGTTGGGTGGCACAATGGACAGAACGCTGGGCCTGAAGTCAGGAAGACTCATCTTCCTGAGTTCAAATCTAGCCTCAGACACTTCATAGATGTGTGGCTCTGGGCAAGTCACTTAACCTCTGCTGCCTCAGTTTCTTTATCTATAAAATGGGGATCATAATAGCACCTGCCTCCCAGGGTTGTTGTGAGGATACAATGACATAATAATTGTAAAGTGGTTAGCACACGGCAAGTATTATATGTTAGCTATTATCATTATTGTTACTATTATTATTATCTGTAAAATAGGGAAAATATTAGCACCTCCCTCCCAGAGTTGTTATGAGGCTCAAATGGAATAATAATTATAAAGTGCTTAGCACAGTGCTTGGCACATAGTAGGTGCTATACAAACATTAGTTATTATTATCTTTATAACTATTATTATTACCTATTTTGTTTCTAATCTTTTGTGCCCACAAAGAGGGGGGCTATGAATATTTGGTCATATATAGGACTTTAAATATGACAATAAAGAATCACTCTTACTGTCTGTGCATCTGACGCTGTCCTTCTTCAGCTTCTCCTTGAGCAATTCCAAGCTCCTTTCAAGACTCAGAACAAGGGTTACCTCCTACATGGGGCCCTTTCATGATCCCCTCAAGTATTTGGCAAAAATACTTCTACCAAAGTAGTTTCCATTTATTTTGCACTGCAGATATCCTGAATTGACTTATCTATGAACACATTGTCTCCCTCCCGTCCCCTTCCCCCCAGCAGAATGTAAGCTCCCTGAGGTCAGGTGAGGTCTCATTTTTGTCTTGGCATCCCCAGCGTTTGGCACAGTGTTTGCATGTAGCAGAAGCTAAATAAAGGCTTGCAAGGTGCCTTGTAAGAGGGTGTGAAGGAATTGCCTAGCTTTTATCTTTATGCTTAGATACAGTGTCAGGAACATAGTAGGAGCTTAATAAATGCTTGGCAAGTTACCTCACACCAATTTATAAAATTGTACCAGTCACCACTTGGATGTTACTTATGCCAAGATCAATGGGAAAGTTTAAGAGAGAGAGAGAGAGAGAGAGAGAGAGAGAGAGAGAGAGAGAGAGAGTGCGTGTGTGTGTGCTGGGGGAGGGAGGAGTAATTAGAAAGCTGGTATTAGACTCTTCATTCTGCTTGCAGAAAGGAGCCAATCTGGCATCCAGGGTTACAAATTCTATCTCCTTCACTAAAATTGAGTTGTAGTGGGGCAGGGAAAGGATTCCTTAGCTGGGGCTCTGGGTAGCATTTCTCCATGATTGAAAAGGTTCAAGAACAAGATAAGAATGAAAACAAAATCAATAGCATAAATGATTTCAGTAATGCTAGTGAGTATATCATCCTAAAACAGGAAGTCTTTAGCTTGACTTACTTAACCTTTAGTCAATTTGCACAGCCCTGGCATCAGTACTCCCTGGAGTGTCCCTGCATTATCTCTGCCTGGCCCTGGGCTAATGAGCTGGTTTACATCAGTGGTGATCATTGAAATGGACCAAGGCAGAGTATTTCTTCCTGTCAAAGCTTGCTCTCCCTTTTCTCCCTCTCTTCTGGCCAATGATGAATGGCAGCCCATCTCAGGCAGGTTCTACTTCTCACTTTGTAGGATTTAAGAGGACAGATGTTGAGGTGCAAAACACATTTTGTGTCAAGGGATTGGGGACATAGTGGGAGGTTGAGAGGGGCATAGCATGAGAAAGATAACACAGCTCTCAACACTTTCAGGAGCACCTGGGAACCAGGGCCATAAATTACAAGGCTCTAAGGGCACTCAGGGATGCTGGGAAGTAGATACATTGCTGCTAAATAGAGAAAAGGTGGTGGCCATAGCGGGCTTTGGGGCTCCTAATACTCTTTGAGTGGGACCCTCTTTTGTTGTAATTCTCCATTACGTGCTTTGGTTTCCAACATAGAATCATAGGATCAGAGACAGCGGTAATCTAGTCCAACTTCATTCTATTGAGGCCCTAACCAGTTGTTAGTGACTTGTTTAGGGTCACACAAATATGTAATGATGGAGTCTGAATTGGAATGAAGAACCTCTCCTTTCAAGGCTGGTTACCTTGCCAGTGTACCATACTGCAGTCATATCTGTTTCAGTTTCCTATCATCATCATCATCATCAACATTATTATTATTGTTATTATTATTATTATTAATGATAGGTATAAAGGCTTTAAACCATATAAGCACTCTAAAAACAATATCTCATAGGAATCTCATAACCCTGAGAGATATTTACTATAGTTACTGTTGCCATTTTACAGATGAGGAAACTGAGGCACAGAGCAGTTAAGTGATATGCAGGGCGACACAGCTAGTAAGCAGTACTGCTGAGGTTCAGACTTGGTATTTCAGGCTCCAAGACTCATGGTTTTCTGCTTCCAAGGCTAAGAAGTGACTGACTCTTTTTCAGCCTTCTAAGTTCATCGTCTTGTCCTTCAACAACCTGACTTAGTTTCATGCTCTCTGTAGAGTCATAATTCTACTTTTATTTCTCCATTAGAATGATTTATGTTTCTGTCTTCAAATTTTCATCTCTGAGAGCTTTTTATCCCTCTTGGGCTAATTTTCCCTGTTGAATTTTAGGACACTGAATTTTAACCTTCCCTGCCAATGAACCCCTTGAAATCTGCTGTCTCTATTACTTAGGATACTTATCAGACTACACCCAACTTTCCTCTCTTCCTATCTCACATTCTAAGATGGAGTGGCAACTTGTACCAAAGTCATTAACATTTCTATTTCAAAAAAACAGTTTTTCTTTGTTGGTCAGAATCAGGCCTAGAAAAAAAAAATCGCAATTTACCCTATCACTTCCTCTACCTCTTGAAGAATGAAATTATCATGAAGGCTGTTCTTTTTTTGAAAAGAAAGAAAGTTCCAGCAAAAGTTCAGGTTCCATCTCAATGCTATATCATGCCTCTATGCCAAGTTTGGGGTCAATTTATCAAAGGTATATTCTAAATCCCTCTTCTGTCTGGGTGGTCTATAGTATACCCACAAAAGTAAAGCTTTTGTTTGTTTTTTTTTTCTTCATCTGTTGATACCCTAACCCAAATGTGCTCCTCCTTTAGGTACCTGGATCTTCTCTGGTGTATTTATCTTAACGTTATACAAGAGTGGCTCTTCTGGCCTGCCTCTTACCAATTCTGCTCCTTTAGAGCACATTTTCCCCTTCTTGAGCCATATTCTAGTCATCAGTACTACCTTGCTAAGTAATGCTCAGCGACAATGATGAGTCAGAAACTTGGCCCCTTGGATTTGATTCTTTGGTTAAACCTGTTTATTACCCACATTTTGTACTTTGTATATGACTTCTGAGGCTATGGGTTTTAATGCTGACCCTTCTTGAATTTTGGCTCCTCTATTTATTACTGGTCTCTTTTTGCAATTCTTCCTATGGCATACCTGCTACTACCTATGTTATCCGACTTGGCATCTGTATATAAGTCCTTTTCTCCCTCCCATGGGCTATGAAAAGTTTGACTACTAGAATCATGATGGAAGTATATGGCTGTAAGATAGAATTCTGCTTCTTTACCATGAATTTTAACAAGAAAATAGATCTAGACAGAACCTTAGTGATCACCCACTTCAAGCCCTTTGTGTTACCCAGAAGGAAACTGGGATCCAAAGAAGGGGAGGGACTTGTCCAAGGTCACAACTCCAGTTAGCAGCAAAGCCTATACTAAAACCTTGTCTCCTGACCAACCAGTCTGGCACCCTTTCTACTATACCATATTTTCCGAAGTGAAATGTTTCTCCTTCCATTTTGGATCAAGGGATTTGAGACTGAGCGGGATAAGGGAGGTCACCCAGGATCAGAGGGTCATGGAGTTGGAAGGGACCTGAGAGGTCATCTGGCCCAATCTCGTCTTTTTCACTGAGGCCATACTGCTTGTTCACATGTGTGTGTGACGTTAACAAATGGCATGAACTTAAATTAAAGAAAGGCTTCTGGCACCAATGCAATGGTCATTAGAATGGATGGATGATGCTGTTCATTATGTTTCTGCAAGAGCAGATGTGGAGATGGCATGAAACCGGGAAAAAGCTATGGGGAATTAGAAGTGCTCATGGAGTTCTCATTCCTTAGCAGTGTGACATTAGTAGACACCATTCATTTCCAGATATTCCACTCAGTTGCCAGCCCACCCCTTCCCTGCAGTTTAATCTGTCAACTCCTTCAGAGAGGAGCTGCATGAAGGATCCATCAGAATGACAAGTGGAACTTTTCTTTCTCCTTTCAGGTGGGATGTGGATGGATGTGGAGCTGAGAACAGATCCCATGAACCTCTGTTTCAATCAAGCCATGTATATCTTGATGAAATTGAACCTATTGACCCTCAGACAGTGATTCTGATGAGGGTGGGGGTGGATGGGTGGAGGCTGACACACAGCAAGGAAAATCATGGCTGTTGGGAGCAGTTGAATATGACTGTTACCAAAGCATAGGTTAATGTGCTACTCAGAAATTCAGTCATTTGAAAAAGAAATGGAATCATAAATAACTCCAGGTGGGTGCCACGCAAGCTATGGTTTCACCCTTCACTGATGTGTTGTTTTGACATTTTATCCTGTGTCTGTGTATGACTCCAACACATTACAACTTCTCTTGAAAAGGAGGTAGAAAACATCAACAGTGTAGATGGACTGACTTCTGGGAGCCAGAAAGGGGCATTAAGAGATCATTTGGTTCAGCTTTCACATTTGACAGATGAGGAAACTGAGGCCCAGAGAGAGGAAGGGACTTGATCATCCACACACAACAAACTGTGGCAGTCCAGCTCCAACATCAAATCATTCAGTTGAGAGGAATGTTTAACCACATTGGGATAGCTGAGAGCAGCTTCTGTGGGAAAAGGGTCAAACTCCAGGACCAGAATGATGGATGGGATGCAGAGTCCAAGAGATGCAAAGTGACTAATGAAACATTTATGCTCATGGTGACCAATTGAACGTATGAATGTATTGAGGCATGCTGGCTAGGAACACGTTAGAATGGACTCTGTCAGACCCTTCCTCTTTCTACTCTTACTTGAATGCTATTATGGCCATATTCTCACCTCTGTCACACTGGCTATTAGTGTGGTATAGAGGAAAGAGCAATGGATTTGGAGTCGAATCTATCATTTACTACCGTGTATGACCTTGGGGGAAGTTCCAAGTTTTCTCTAGCCCTCAGTTGCCTCATCTGCAAAATTACAGGGCTGGACTAGATGGCTTCTGAGGTCCCTTCCAACTCTAAATCTATGTTCCTTGATGAGCCTCTGCTGGGTGGCTCCGAAGCAACACAGCCCCACTAATTCTTTTATCCAGCCCATCCCTTAACACCCTGATACATGCTATAATCAAAATTTTTCTCCAAAATTATTGTCTTAAAATGAACTACAACATTTAGAATGTTTCATACAATGAGTTATTCTAGTGACTAAGCCCCAAACCTGATGGCAATGTGACACTGAGTCATTCAGATCAATTCTCATTAAACAATTTTTATAGAAACTTGACAGATGAGCTAAAAGAAGGTCGTAGGATGGGTGAGCTCCTAGATACTTGAGCATGGGTATTAAAGACATACCAGTGGAATTGATGAGTGACAAACAGCTGATACCAGGTTATACCATATGACACCAGGATGCACCATATGGATCGAGTGCACAAGAATCTTAGTTCTGGTTTAAATCAGGATTTCCATGTGCTGTCATATGGCTTAACCCAACTAGAAGACTGGAAAAACAATAAAGAGCCGGAAAATTTACAAAATGGAGGCAAATTAGCACTATAGCATCTTCGGTGTTGACAGTCCTATGTGATAATGATAGTAGAATATATGTTCTCTGCTTCTCACCATTGACTATTGAGTCATAGTATTATTGGGAGGAAAGTACTTTATAAACTTTTAGAACTAATACGAACACGACTTATTACCATCATCATTAAGGACTTTTTTTTTTCATGAGGGACATTCCATCAACTAATCACCAGATCCAACATTTGGCTTTGTCTTCATCATTTTCAACCTTTCTGCACATTGGGCACCACCCTCTCCTTGCCCAACTCCGCTGCTCCCTTGGCTTCTCCTGCATTTTCCTGGTTCTCTCTGACTGACAAAGGCATACATTGTAGGTAGAATTCCTGAAAAGTCTTTATCATTTATCCCAGGAGTTTGGTAGCTGCTGAAAGTCCAAAAACAGTCTACCATTCAATGGGAGAATCTTGAGCCCTGAACCTGAGAGTGACTAGTGGTCAGACAGGCAGACAAGGGGCTTGGGTGAAATGATTGAGTCACATAGTTTTGCATGGCAGCTAATCAGAGTACAATTAGTATTCTGAGGCCAGATGAATTACTGCATTATGGTACTACTTTCATTCCACTAGAATCACTTAGAAGCAATGCAAGATTTTGTGAAGCAAAGCTCTTTCTATGCCTAGCAGACAGCTGAACCAGCATGTGATTGACCTGGCTACAACAGAGGCCATACTCCAAATAATCATAATCACAATTTCTAATTCTCTAGCACCTGAGGGTTGACAAAGTGATTTCCTCACAACAACCCAGTGAGGTAGGAAGAGTAAATGGTATTGTGCCCATTTTACAAATGGAGTAACAGAGAATCAAGAGAGAACAGATGATTTTCCCAAGGGCATACCATTATTAGGTGTCAGGGTCAAGACTCGAACCCAGGTGTCTCTATAAGCAGGAACTTTCTGTGAGGCAACCATGCCTCTCAAAAATGGTAGTTTGATTTAGAAAGCTGGGGAAAATGAAGAGGGATCTTCCGGGTGAAAATCCCTAAATGATAAGGGGTTCCATCTGTTAGAATTCTCACCTACCTGTCCCTGCTCCTAAGGCAATTGCTTTACCAAAGGGCCCCAATGACTTTGACTATGATGCTAGAACTCTGCTGTCCTGGCCAATGGCCCCTAGGTTTGCTATACCCTCTCCTCTTTTATGCCACTTAGGATCCCTAGCATCATGCAAGGTTCATTTCAAATGCCACTTCTTCCAGGAAGTCTTTCTGATGCCTCTGATGGTTACTGTTCTCCGCCTCCTCAAATTATTTTGTATTTCAAAGTGTTACAAAATCACAGATTTATATATAGCTGGAAAGACCCTTAGAAGTCACCAGAGTCCAACCCCACTCATTTTTACAGATGAAGAAAGAGAAACCCAGAGAACGGAAATAACTTGCCCAAGGTCACAGGACACTGCAGAACCTGGATGTAAACTCAGGCTCTCTGACTCTAAAGACCCCACTTTTTCTTCTGCACATTTGCTTATTCTTTTTCATGCTATATTCTTCCTAGGAGAATGGAAGCTCTATTCATGAAGGCAAGGGCTGTTCTACATTGTGCCTTTGTATTTCCAGTGCTTTGCACATAGTAGGTGCTTACTAAACACTTGCTGGCTTGGACTGGATATTTTCCTGCCATCAAAAGGCAGTTAGTCCTTAATTTTCCTCCTTCAAAATATAGCCGTCCTCCATACTGACCAATAACGACGAGCCATTCCTCTCAAGCCTCAGTTTCCTCATCTGTAAAATGAGGATAATACCACCTATGGTACCCATATTACAGAGCTGTTGAGATGTTCAAATGATATGTATTGGAAACCCATGCACGTTTTAGACCATTTTATAAATGCCACCTGTTATTATTCATAGAGTGATGGAGGGCAGAAATGTCAAACATGCTGCTGGCAGCTGCAATTCCCAAGTGCTGCCCAAACTGGATGAAAATCGAACTGGGAAATATTTAACAAAATAACTAAAAACACAAGAGCACATAGATAATGTTAATATGTAGTTTTCTACTTCAACATGCAGGAGCAGGGATCTTTGTGTACAGTTTAGTGGCCCCTGTTTCGATTGGACACCACTGTAGTAAACTGAGCATTGGCCTTGGAGTCAGGAAGTCCTTGCCTTGAACCCTCCCTCAGACAGTCACTAGCTGTGTGACCCTGGGTGAGGCATTCTGAGACTCAGTTTCCTCTTCTGTAAAATGAAGGGGTTGGACTTGATCAGAGACTAGATTATTAACTTTTTTGTGTGCAGAATGCAGTCCTCTGGCAATCTAGTGAAGTCTATGGACTCCTTAGGATAAAGTTCTTAGATGCATAAAATAAAATATATAGCATTACAAAGGAAATCAATTACATTGAAATTATCAAAATATTTTTTTACAAAGCAAGTACAGAGCCCAGATAAAGAACGCCTAATCTAGTCTCTTTATGCCTCAGTTTCCCCATCTATAAAACGATGGCATTGGAATCAATGGCCTTCCAAATCCCTTCCAATTCTAAATCTGATACTATGAACCCAGGTTATCTGATTCTAGAGCCAGTGCTTTTTCTCTAGTATCATACTGCCTCCTACAGGGTGGGCAGGACCAAGCAACCTAATGGAGCAAGAATGACTTGCCAGAGTTGTGAACCCATTCAACCATTCTGGAGAGCAATTTGGAACCATGCCCAAAGGGCTATAAAACTGTGCATCCCTTTTGTTCCAGCAATACCACTGCTAGGTCTATATCACAAAGACATCCAAAAAGGGAAAAGGACCTATCTGTACAAAAATATTTATAGCAGCTCTTTTTATGGTGGCTAAGAAATGGAAACCAAAGGTATGCCCATCAATTGGGGAATGGCCAAACAAGCTGTGGTATATGACTGTAATGGAATATTATTGTGCTATAAGAAATGACAAGATTTCAGAAAAACCTGGAAAGATTTACATGAACTGATGCATAGTGAAGTGAACAGAACCAGGAGAACCTTGTACATAATAACAGCAATATTTTTCAATGAAGAACTGTGAATGACTTAGCTGTGCTCAGCAATACAATGATCCAAGACAATTCCAAAGGACTAATCGTGAAGCATACTATCCGCCTCCAGAGAAAGAACTGATATTGATTGAATATAGACTGAAGCATGCTATTTTTCACTTTCTTTCTTTCTTTCATTTTTCTTTTGAGTCTTCTTCAAATATGGAAATGTTTTACATAATTGTACATGTATAGCCTATATTTGATTGCTTACCCTCTCAGGGAGGGCAGAGGGGAGGGAGAGATAGAATTTGGAACTCAAAACTTCAAATAAAAATGTTTAAAAACTGGAAAAAAAAGAATGACTCCCCAGACTACCTCTGAGGGTCTCCCATTCACTGAGGTCTGCTTTGCCCCAGGCACTTCTTGTCATCCCCATGTGACCTTATTTGTTCCAGATATTTTTAGCCCTAGGCTCCTGAGAAACCAGCATGAAACTTTAGGATATTCACTCTGCAGGTCAGTTGAGTCACGCTCCAACACACTAGGTTTGCCGAGCTTGTCTTCCCAAGCTAGCTAGGCTCAGCTTGTGACTTATCCTAGCCACTGAGCAGGGAACTCTGTTTCGACTCAGGATTTCTGGAGAAGGTTGGGAGCAGACTTTGGTCGCCTGTAGAGGGCAATGAAGCTGAATGATAGAGGGGAGCTAGCTCATTTGCACATTCCTGTCAGCTTCTCTGAAGATGTCAAATCCAGGGTGATAGTCCCAGACCTCTCCTTTTCCTCACCACAAGGCCATGGAGTTGACCTGTGCTCCTTTCAGCAAAATCTGAAGCCCCCAAAGTCCAGCTTTACTGCTTTGGTTCTGGAAATAGACTGGAAATGGTTAATCTTTTGATTAACTCAAGTGCCAACCCCAGTGGTATTATAGACTCTGGTTTTGACCTAAGAAGCAAATTGGAAAAAAAATGAAGGAAAAAAAAAGAAGAAGAAAAATCCATTCCCCTGAGAGCAGTCCCTACTTTTGCTTCAACCTATATGTCATTATTACTACTGGGAGTCCCAGGAAGGAATAATTTCTCTAGGTGACCCCTCTGGAGGGAGACATATATTACCACATTTAGTGCCAATGTACTCCTAAAGCTGGCTCCTGCAGAATTTAAATTTTGCTCTTCATTCACTTAAAATATCCTTCTCTCCCTAACAAGGGGAAAATGTGTCACAGATGCTTTGCTTCTAATTCCAGCTTCCCTTTTCCTTCCTTCTTTCTTTCCTTCCTTCTTTCTTTCCTTCCTCCCTTCCTTCTTTCCGTCCTTCCTTCCTTCCTTCCTTTTCTTTCTTTGTTCTTTGCTCCAGAATGGCTAAGGTCTTCCAATGTTAGATTATTTTGTTCTTCCTCAGGGGAAAAAACAAACTCCAACTACCTCATTGTCAGAAATCTTCCAGCTGTGATAGATGCCTGTCATAGGTGCCACCTGAGGCTGGGTAGGGATGACTTTCCAGGACTTCCAAGACTCACTCAGAAGCTAGAACTCTCATTTCCACCCAGGGACCAATTCCCAGTGGGAAAGAGATACAACCGTCACATCTCACCAGTAATACTTGGCTAATTATTTTCTCTTGTTATGCATTTTTCCTATTGCCAATTATTTCAATAAAATTCATACTCGTTTGGAAACTATACCTTTTTTATGACTTCCTGTTTCATATAAAGAAGACTCTTATTGTGATAGATCATCAGAGTCCCTCTGTAGTTTATGTTGTTTGCTGTTTTGTCAGTTCAACTTGGGCTTTCTTTTTAAAAAATATACATAGAGATGCTATTTTTAATAACTCCTTTGCAATTCAAATCCCCTTCTGTAAGTGTAAGAGAAGGGGCAACAGCGCCTCTCCAGACTGGCTTTAGACCATGCTGCAGCAAGCTTTGAAAAGGCTGGATTCTCTGATTTTGAAGGCTGTCTTGTCTGCTGAATCTCCCCAGAGTTTTCAAATCCTCAGCTAACTAGCTACAACGATATTCCAATTAGACAGCAATACAAGGCTAGGCATCTGGCTGGCTGGTGTGCCAAGATACAAGGGCCCAACCACCTTGCAGCAGGGGCCTAGAATGCTAGCAGGTTACAGCAGAGGTAATTAGGAAGAGCTGAGATGAAGAAGGAACAAGATAGAAGTCTACCATTAGAAAAGGACCCTATTAAGCCTTCTGTTCTGTGACCAATGGACCATATGCCAGTGTTCTTTCTTGAAAAGGGCGTCATCACCCCCTAACCCACAGGTTTGCCATGCAGTATTTCCATCCGTCTTTACCCTTACTACAATTCCTCAAAGAGATGTGATTTCTATAGTATCAATAGGCCCTCTGTTGGTACAGATCACAGCCCCCCCTCAATGGCTTAGTAGACAGTCCCTGAGAGTTGCTATGTCTGAAAAATTCCTCGCCCTGAAGCCAATTAGGTGATAAGCCTCTCCACATTTAGCTGGGCTGATCCCCAGGTAAGAGACCTAGAGCCCTACACCTTGCCAGCTGGCAGGATCTTTGAGATATCTCAAAAACTCCACTGATGTAGCCTTTGAGAGCTCTACCCCATGAGGAGGCACTGGAGGAAGATTTCAGCAGACACCTTCCATTTATTTATTTGTTTATTTATGGACCCTTCTCTGGCTACAACCTCTAAACAACATGGCAGCTCTATCATTCCATTCAACCAGCCTGTTAACTGAGGGCAAGAACTGAGTCAAACTGGTGCTTTGGCCAAATGGCAAGGGTAAACAAGATAGTGGGACATCTCTGTAGTAGGTGGCAGTTGGGGCTCAGAAGCAGGAAACGTCCAGTAGCTTTCACGGATATGTTGCAAAGCTGAAGATTCACAAATAGCAACAAGAAAAAGATCTGAGTTGCTCCAAATATCCAGATGCACTCCTCATCTTGTGGTCACTTTCTTGGGTAGAGGACTATCTGCTGCTTTTGAATCATAACAATGACTGACATTTACAAAGTGCCTTAAAGTTTGCAAAGTACTTTACCAAGCAAGATGATCTCAGTGGAGTTTCACAACACGAGCCTATAGTTACTGCTATTATTGTCCTCATTTCACATATTATAAAACCAAGGACCAGAGAAAGTGTTTTAGGGATGAAATGAGAAAAAAATCTATGTACAACACTTCACAAATCTTGAAGTACTATGCAAATGTCAGTGTTATTAATGTTACCATTATTATTGTTTATAGTCACACAGTGAGTAGGTGTCTGACACAGGATTTGAAATCAGATTGTCCTGACTCCAAGGTCAGTACTCCATCTCTTACGTAACACTGCCTCTCCTGGTTACTTGGAGAGAATTCCTGGTTTGCCCTCCTGACTGCAGAGATGGAAGCGAGGGAAGGGTGGACCAAAGGCATTTTACCAAGCCCCTACCTTGGAATTACCCTCTGTCCTCCTCCATTTATTTCCCCAAACCTTTGAGAAGTGAGGGTGATTCTGTCAAATCAGTGCCCAACTCAAAGTTGTTCTCTCCATCCCATCTCCTGAGACCACTCTGGGAACTTGAACATACATGCTAATATTCTCTCAAACAGCCTAACTTTCCAGTTGCTCAGTCTACTCAGTTCCCATGACCTCTTCCTCCACTACTGCTCAGCTCCATGTATCCATGGGCAGACCCTGAGGTTCTCCATTACCTGCAAGCATTCCATTTCCATGTCCATGAGCTCTGAAACGCCATTACTTCAGCATCATCTTTCCCTGCACCTTAGACCCCTTAACTCTGCTCTTTGTCTCCAAGGTAACCTCCATTTCCTCCACCTCCTCAGTTCTTCCCAAGGCCATCACTCCTGAACTGGTTACACTCACCTCCCTTCCCTAAGTTGACCCCTTGATGAACTAGATCAGCTCTACATTTTCATCTCCTCTCAAATCCTCCCCTTCCTCCCCTTGTCCCATATCTAATCATGCCATGCCAAACTCAAGCTCTGAGTTACACACATCTGCCTCCTCAGCTACTATGCATTTGCTGCTGAAGGAATTCATCAAACTATACTGACTAGAACCACTGAAAGTTTGTTATCGAATATTGACTGGGCCTTCACTGCTGGAAGGCAATTATTGAAGTCTTCCTAACTTAAGAGCCTGTCCCTTTCCCACTCTCCACAGTAGCTGCTCCAGACCATCTCTTCTCTTCCAATCCCATTGCAGCTGAGGATCTCACCTCATACTTCACATTCTAAACTGAGGCCATTTGTTGAGAGCTCCTTCTTCTCCACTCCTCATCTCACGAGACTCAGACACCTTCCCCCACTATCTTTTTCTTCACTTCTGTATCTGATAAAGATGGAGACCTTGTGCTTCCAAACACCACTCAAATCCTTCTTTCTAGGAGAGATTTTTTCCCATCCTCCAAGCTTACAGGGCCTTCCTCTGTGAGATAACCTTCTGCTCACTCTTGATGTGTCTTATATACAACTAGTTATTTAAATGTTGTCTCCCTCATTAGCGTGTGAGCTCCTTCCAGGTAGAAATTGTTTTTGCCTTTTTTTGTATCCTCATTGCCTAGAAGTCTCTGGCATACAGCGAGCAATTAATGCATGCTTACTGCCTGCCTGACTTACTATCTTTCTTGGCTTGAGGAGATGACGTCAAACTATCTCAGAAAGTTCTCATCTCTTGTCCCAGTGGAACAAGAACAACAAACAAGGGCACTTGAGACAAGCTGAAGGACATTTTTGGCATTGATCCCCATTGTCCACCCTGCTTTTCTCTCCTTTCCACTAAGGCAAATGGCTCTTCTTCAGAAGTCTAACTGTAAGATGTGTTTTCATGAGCAAAGGTTTTACCAAAAGCAGACTGAAATGCAACACTGGAGGGACTCCTACCAAATGCGAAGATAACTTATTCAATTCCTATGAAAGGACATTCTCAACTATCAACCAAGGCTGTCCAAAGGTTTCCTAATGCTGCAAACACTCTCCTTCATCCTCAGGGCCTAACAAGTTCCTACCCATCATCATTCAAGTCCTAGATCAGATACCTCTATCAACCAACAACTCCAAACTATAGTGATCCCACACACAAACAAAAAAATTACACTAATTCTGTCACACCTTCCCTATGCAACCTGCTAGGATCACTAATAGCCTCCCCTTTCTCAGAAGTCAATAAGCAATTATTAAGCACCTGCTATGTGCTAGGTGCAAGAGACATAAAGGCAAAGAGCTAACAATCTGTACCCTCAAGGAGCTTACCTTGTAACAGAGGAGACACATACATATATAAATATTTACACAATCAATGAAAGGTAGTTTTTGGGGGTGCAGTAGTAGCTGGGGATCAGGAAAGACCTCATGTAGAAGGTGGAATATGAGCTGAGATTTGAAGGAATCTAAGGATTCTGCACGGCAGAGATGAAGAGGGTGTGAACTCCAGGCATGTGGGACAGCCTGCTCGAAGGGAAGGATATGGAAGATGAGGTGGCTCGTGCAAGGGAGAACAAATAGGCTGATTTAGCTGGACAACAAAATGAGTGACGAGGAGTAAACCAGCATCAGGTAGCAGAAGGCTGTTTTGGGCCCTCCCTTCCCCATCAAGACCATGCACACCTCTGTCTCTTGGTTCAGGCAAGTATTTAATCATATTACCAAAGAGCTCAACAGAAGAAACAAGGCATACTTGATAAAATGCTAGACTTGGAGTTAGGAAGACCTGTATTCAAATCTCACCTCTGAGACTTAATAGCTGTATGACTTTAAACAAGGCACTTCAGTTTTCTTAATCTCATCAGCCTCAATTGGAAAATGGGGTCAATAACAGAACTTTCCTATCAAGAGGAAGCTGAAATGAGATAATATAACCTGCTTTATAAACCTTAACACACTATACAGAAAATATTAAAAAATTTTGAGGAGAAACCGTTTTAGATATCAGTAGGGCAGGTTTCTTAATCTGGGGTCCATAAACTTTAAAAACAATATTTTGATAACTCACTATAAATGATTTCCTTTATAATATTATATATTTTCTGTTATACATCTAAAAACATTTTTGAGAAGGGGTACAGGGGCTTCACCAGATTGCCAAAGGCATGCAGGACACATACAAAAATGGTTAAGAACCTCCAGAGGCAAGTGAGAAAGAAAAATCCCCTAATCTGATATCTTTTTTTTAATGGTCTGACCTACTCTGCTCCAGCATTGGGCCATGCCTGCATTAGATAAATGTGTCATGGAGGTACTCATCTAAGTGACTGATCAAAATGGTGAGGGGTGGGCATAAACCGGAAGAGGGACCAGGGCCTACCTAGCCCTGAGTTGGGGACTCTGCCTTTGTTTTTTTTTTATTTTTAGATCTTTTTCCCCAAGATGAAACAATTCGACAACATTCCAAAATAAGCCATGGTTTGGGTTTTTCTTCCTCCATTTACAAAGCATTTTTCCCCTAAGGAGACATTCAGGAGATGATCACAAGAATTTTTAAGACTCCCACTGCCATGGTAGCTGTCTCCAATTACATTTTTAATCTAATTAGAGGATCAAGGCTGTGGAATTCCAAAAGAAAAAAAAGTTCAACAAATCATAAATCAAACATTGGCCTAGTCCTCTCCTGACTCCTGCTGGCAGCACCTGTTGTCAGGCCGTCAGTCAACATCGTTTATGGAAGGAATGCCTACTGTGTGTAGAACATCCTGCCAGACCTCATGTGATATTATTGTCAAAGAAAGGGAGAAAGGCTGTCTCCTGCCTTGCTCTGTTTTATCCCTTCCTGAAAAGGTTTTCTTATGAATTGGCCACTATTAGCTGGAGGTGGCAGTGGGCCCTGTGGTAGGTAGTTAGAAGAGTTGGGACTGGTAGCTCAGACCCTGGGCTCAGATCCAGGCTGCAGTATTTATTAGCTGTGGGGCCCTGGGAAAGCCTCTGAGCCTCATTTTCCTCATCTGTAAAATGGCAAATTCAATATTTATCCCATCTGCCCCATAGGGTATTGTGAGGAACATGGTTTGTAGGCTTTAAAACAATTTAGGAATGGTACCTGTTATTTTATAAGGTCAACAACAACTGTTCAGAGGATCAGAAGACACTAATCCTGAGTGTATTCTTAAGGAAAACACACTGGAAAGAGCACTGGACTGGGAATCAGAGGGCCTAGTTCCATTCTGAGCTCTGTCATGAACCGATTATGTGACCAGAAACAATTCCCAGCCCCAAGGCCTCAGTTTCCCTTTTTGTAAACTTGTAGGGATGAACAAGACAGCACTTTCAAACTCTAAGATGCTACTCCTGCATTTCTAGGATTCTGCAGCAACAGAATCCCAGGCACAGGATGGGGAATCTTGGCTGATCAATAGCAGATATGATGATACATATAGTTCTTACCAAGTCCAAGCTTCTTTATCCTGCTACTCTAATAAGAAGCAAATGCCACTATTTTGGAAGCTGTTGGCTTAGGTGTGGACATAAAGAGAAATTGCCATTGACATATCTATCCTTCCATTTTGTTTTTATGCACTGTGTATGCATGAAAGGAGAGGTTGCCAGATCATGGAGGACCTTGAATGGCAGGCACAGAAATTTGGACTTCATTCACTCAGCAATAGGGAACCACCAAAGACTTCTGAGCAGAGGAGGAATGTGACTAAGTCAACCTAGGGTGATGATTATGTTGGGAGCGATATGAGATATGTACTGGAACAGGCCTGCAAGAGAGGCAGGAAGAGCAGTTAAGAAGCCATCAGAACAGTCTAGCTAGATCACAACAAAAGTAGTGGCAGTGGAAAAGAGGAGAGAAAGTGCAGACGTGGAATAGACAGTCATTGATAATCATTGGATGAGAAAGTTGAGTGAAAGGCAAAGGTCAGATAGAACAATAAAGTTTCAGACATGGGCAGCTGGTTTTCTTGTCACTGCCAAAACTAATCAAGAGGCAAGAGCTTTTATGGGTCTCCTTTTCTCTTGTGAGCAGACAGCAGACTGACTTTGCCAACTGGTATAGTAAGAAGGGAAGAGAGGAAAACCGTAGGATCACAGAATCTAGAACTGGAGCTGGAAGGGACTCATTCATTTTATAAAGGAGGAAACTGAGGTCCAGGAAGTGGAGAGGTGACTTGCCCAAAGCCATACAAAGGATCCCAGATCTAGAAATGGAAGGGACCATAGAGATCATCTCATCCAACTCCCTTATTTTACAGAAGAGGAAAACAAGAGGCCCAGGGAGTTGCAGTGATTTGTCCAAGGTCACACAGGTACAGGAGTAAGTGGCAGGGTTAGGATGTGAATCCATACCTCTGACTCCAAACCGAACACATGCTTTACTGCATTATACTCTCTCCCCAACAATGACAGAGATGGCATGTGCTTTTCCTCCCTCAGAGGACAAGATACTTTTCTCCCTCAGCAAGACACTATCCTTTAATAAGCTCTTGTCCATCAATGTGAAGGGCTGAACTCTATACTTCGGCCAAAAGCCTGGTTCTTCAAGTGTGGAAAAGGGATGGAAACTAGGCCAGTGATTTCATTGGTATAGGAAACTTTCTCTACCAGTATAGATTGGCACCTCCTATGCAACTGCAGTCTTGGGGAATTGCCTAGGTTAAGTGACTTGCCCAAAGTCACACAGTCAGTTTTCTGTCAGAGGAGGCACTTGAACCAAGGTTTTCCTGGCTCTTGAGACTCATTTTCTCAAATCCTTATGTCAGGCTGCCTCAAGTTAAATGACAGACAATTTCTTTCTTTCTTTCTTTTCTTTTTTTTGGCTAGGCAATGGGGTTAAGTGACTTGCCCAGGGTCACACAGCTAATGTTAAGTGTCTGAGGTCAGATTTGAACTCAGGTCCTCCTGACTCCAGGGCCGGCCTAGCTGCCCCTGACCGGCAATTTCTAAGCAAGCAAGATCCTTAACAGCTTCAAGCCTCTTCTTGGAGGCTTCCACTAACAGAGAACCCACTACCTCTTGTAGTAGTCCCTCTCACTCTGGGGGCAATTCTCATCACTAGGATGTTTTTCCTTCTATTCGACCAATTTACAATTCCCACCTATTGCTCCTACTTTTGATCTCTAGGGCCAAGCAGAAGGAATCTCCTTCTTCCATGGTAGCCTGTTGAAGGCATGTCTCTTGTTTTCCTCTAGGAGGTTTTCTCTTATTTGGGCTACAATATTGTTTAGATGCATTTTTTTCTAGACTGACCTATATAGAAAATATGGAGCATCTTTTTTTAAAGCTCAATATTTCACGAATCAAATCACACTTATTCAAGTGAATACTACAAAGAACACCTGATAACTGCATCTCATTTGCAGTGCCTCATTTTCCTCAGGAACTTTGAATTGTCAATGGTTTTATTCTCTCTCTCATTCTAATAGACACATTCTTTGCACGATCTGGCTCTTATGGCCTGCAAAACTGAAGAGGTATTTGTAATACAGTTATTCCTGGACTTCAAAAATACAAAAAGGGTAGTCCAGGGAAGCAGCAACCAAAGAAAGAACAGAACAGACTTAGAAGTCAAAACTATGGAAGAAAATATGAAGAAGCCCAGTGCTGGAACACAGGATCCTAGGATCCTGATAAGACTCTAGGAACTGATAAGAAACACACCTTCCTTTTCTCAGCAGAGAGGTAGGGACCATGGATGTGGAATGTAGTATATGCTGTTACATTTAATCACTGTGCCAAGTGGCTCTGCCTAAATGATTTTCTTTGTTGCAAGGAAGGATTTATAGGCAAGAGAGAGAAGTTAATGGGCCATACAAAAAAAAAGACAATAAAACTTAAAAAAAAAAAAACCACGATGTGTAACAGCCAAATGGCCCCATTGTCAAACTCATAAATGAATAACAGTAAGCCCATGTCCTCAAAGCGGGTGGGGGGGGGGTTCTTTCCCTGATCTGCTGCCCATCAGGATCACATCAATCTTCTCTGGATTGAATCCAGTTGGTGTGGTTTTATCCAAGCTTTTGACTTTACAAACAAACCAGTCTACCAACATCCCTCACAGGGTTGTTGTGATTGCTATTTGGCCACTGGCTAGACTCTAAAGCAATTTGGGGAGGTTAGCATGATTGAGGAAGTGAAGGTGGATAAAACACTGATATCTGACGATGTGCTAACAACAATTATATGGCTTTTTAGTTGGCTTGGTGACTGTTCAATAGGGATAAGGGTACAGCAAGCTTCAATCACTAACCTCACGGGGATGGGGAGGGGGAGAATTATTTCATTATAAAGGGTGTAAAAGAGCTGGCATTACTCTGAATAGAGTAGACAGGGTCTAAGAGTTGCATTAATTTTCCATCATTAGGAAGAACCTTGTTCTCTAATGAAAATACATTTTTATTCAATTCCTTAGGGGGAAAAATCTTTTATCTTTGGTTAGAATGATTTTTAAGGCTCTTTTACAATGTGACATCTTTTTGTCCCAGAGTTCCTCGTCTGGAGGCCTGAACTAGAAATCTGTGATGCTTGTTTACTACCAGAGTCCTTAGGAAACAGACTCATTTTGGATGTCCTGCCTACCCTTTCCCAGGAATTTGGAAACATTAGGAATCTTCTCATTATTACATCCTGACACAGAAACAATCTAAGGACCATTCAATGAGAAATTGCTTACCCATATCTCTTACTTATGACCCAGCTAAGGTCAGCATGTTCTTACCAAAAAGTAACAGGAGGTACCCAGAAGTATCAAGAATTTTTTTGTCATAAAAAGCTCATTTCAGAGTTAGCTACAGCAGTGAAGTTGGCTTTAAGAAAAGGGAAGCTTCCAGAAAGTGCTCTCACTAGTACCTGAGAGTACATTTGGAATATCTATGAACAACATTTGGCCTTGAAAGGTGGAAAAAGATAAGAAACATTTATGATTTTCGATATTAGGAAACCTTTGACCTACATCAATTCTTTCATTTATCCTTTCTCTACACAGTCTCAGGGGGAAAAACAAGAAATCTCTTTTTGCTGCAGTAAGCAAGCTATTGCTTCTCACTGCAAGGGAATTAGAGCAATGATTACATTCGTGCTGAGGAATGATCCAAATATTCTAAAATTCTCCACTCTGGCCATTTTGTCTAATGGGTGGTCATTTACAGCCTATGTCCCAAGCAAGCTAAGATTACTGCCCAAGGAATGGGTAAGTTCTGGGTTGGGGAGGGGTGGGGAGAGGGAAGAGGATAACTACTAGGGCTCCAAAAGAGCCTGTAGGATCATTTGATCTCTGGCTCTTATCCATGAAGATTTTGTCAGGAATTTAGCCATATGGTAACTGCATGGATAATAAATATGGCAGACAAAGTACTGGATTTAAAACCCAAATATCTGGATTCAAACCTCATCTCTGCCATACATCACTTAGGTAACTTTGGGTAAGGCCCCCTCCTCCTTCCAGGGCTCTTTGTTTCCTCCTCTGTAAAATGAGTTCACCCTAGATGACCACTGAGGTCCCTTCTAGCTCTAAATCTATGCTCCTAAGTCACTTCATTTCCCTGGGCCTCAGTTTCCTCCTCTGTAAAATGAAAGGATTGGCCTAGATCACCAGTGAAGCCCCTTCAAGCTTCCTATCTATGGTCTTTGTGATCCTATTAGGCAACAATTCAGTGGATACTACCACTGGAGATAGTATTAAAACGAAGGCAGAAAAATACCATTTGTCAGAGGCAGGACAATGTCTAAAGAGTACACCCCTAATTCTAGTAAGCAATAGCTTACTATGTTCTGAGCACTCCTGGAGTTTCTGAGATGGTAGCCTCCCCTGGCATTCAGAGGGTTAACTCTCAGGGGGCTTTAAACAGGTTTAATGTTATAATGAGAAAAAAATCTCATTCCCTGTAACTTCTGAGGGCATTTAGAAAATAGGATGGGCTGAAAGATGGAGAAATCTGAACTTCACAAGGCAGGCAGGTGGGGAAGTATTCATCCCATGGAATCGATTTCCTGATTGAAAAGCCGTGCACCCTCCCATTCTCCTCCTGCCCAGGTTTCAGATTTATAAAGATAGTTTCTTGAAGAACATAATGCTCATCTTCTCCTAAATTGGGGGCTCTGTTATTTCCCACAGGCCCCTGGCAGTCTAACTCTTGAGGCTTTCAGTGTGTTAATTACTCCAGGGAGGGAGTTAGCAATTTGAGGAAATGGGTTAACTCTTTCAGGGTACTTGAATACCATTAAATCAATGGCATCTGGCATGCATTCCAAACATCCACATGGGTGTGAGGATTGGCATATACTCTAAAGCAGCCTATTCATTTCCCACGGGATACTTATACCCTGAACAAAAGTCTAACTAGATTGGGGTGGGGGGAGAGAATGCAATCTACTGTGGAAAATAGATGCCAAAAAAACATATATGCCCCCAAGGTACTATCTATTAGTACAGAAGAGGGAAAGGACTGACAGTGTTTGTAAGAAAAGTTTTCCTTGGCATTATATACTGCTTATTGTGTGCTTGCACCACAGAATGCCCACAATAAACTCGATTCCCCACTGCTCAAAGGTGGTGGGGATCCAAATATTCACATCAAAGCTTGATTTAGGATGCCAAAAGAGCGACAGTGTGGGGAACAAGGAAACCAGCTTTGTCATCTTTTATTTGAGACAAGTATCCCTGAGAAATTGTATGTAAATCAGTTCATGCTTTGAATGCATCCAGGGAGCTGATGGTGCAAGCAGGACTGCACTAAGCCCTCTTGAAATGCCAACCATTACCATTCCAATTTAGCTTCTGCGTCAGCACAGCCTTTTACGCGTGAGGTTTGCACTAAAGAACGCTGCTTTGAGTCTGAAAACATCTGGTTGGAGCCCGCTTCCCTGAGCTACTGAGACCAATTCTAATTTCGAGACAAGTATCCTAGAATCACTTAATGTGCTCGTAGACACAGAACACCCAAGAAGACCAATCATGTTCGAGAGGGGCTAAAGATAAAAGGTATATCTTTATGTGACATTGGTGTTCTCGACCTCCGAGGAAAGTGAGAAATTCAGCAGAGGAAAAAAGTCTGAAGATACTGGGGAGGGGGGGGGAATGCTGAGGAGTAACGGGAGCTAAGATAGGTGACATACACAATCCAGAAGGAACTCAACAGACTACAGAAAATAATATGAGCTGAATTGAATACAATGCTATTGAATTGGAATAAATGCAAAGCCCTACGCATGGGTTCCAAAAATCAGTGAGAGGTAGTGCTCCAGAGTGGATATGCCACTGGACCTGGATTCAAATCCCATCTCAGACTCTTGCTGTGTGACCCTGGGCAAGTGGCCTCACTACTCTGTGCCTCTGTTTCTTCAGCTGTAAAATGAAGGGGCTGGATTCAATGACCTTTAAGGCCCCTTTCAGCTCTCAGTCTATTATCTTATTATCTTCAGTATAAGATAGAAAAGCCATGGTTGGAGGGACAGTGGTTTGTCTGAAAAAGAGGGGAGTGCTTAGCCAGTGGGCTGGATCCTCAACGTGAATAGGGCATGGAAGAGAAAAAAGCAAACACAGCCTTACGGTACATTAATGTGAAGTCTAGAACGAGGGACATGATAGTCCCACTGTCTTCAGATGATGCTGGGAATAAAATATTGTGGGAAAGTTGAACCCCACATTATGGGGAAGACAAAGCACAGAGGTCACCTAAAGGCTCTGAGGCACCTGAGGAAAGACATTCTAGCTCTCTTCAGGTATTTAAAAGAGCGGCCAGCCAAAGCCGGTTCGATCTTGTTTTGCTTCCCTTAGTCTGGAGGACAGAATGGGTAGAAATTCCAGAGATGCAGAGTTGGCCTTGGTCCGGAGAAACTTTCCCTAACAGCTAGAGTTGACCCAAAGGCTGTTGGGTCTCTGACCTACCAAGCTATCCCTGTGCTTATTTTCCATGTGAGAGGGAGGCATGAGAGCAATGATCACTAGACATTTGTCTAGTGATTTACCAAACACTTTGCCCATAGGCATCCTGGGAGCCAAGCAGTATAAGATTTATAGAACTAGCTCCATTTTACATAGGCTGACAATGAGGCGCAGACAGTTTTCATGACTGGCTCAGGAAAAAAAAAAAAAAAACAGCTATTAAGTGTCAGAGCCAGGACTCAAAGGTGGAACTGTCTCGAATCCAAGACTGGGCCCACTAAACCAAACTGTCTCACCTGATAGAATGCTGCAGAGCCCGGCAAAAAGATGGAGAAGACGGAGGTCCAGAGTGCTCATTCACTGGGCTGATGAAAGAACAGGGTAAAGGGGAAGAAGAATGGGGAGAGCTGCTGCCTGCATCTCAATCCATATTCATGTGTGGTCTGGAGAGAGATGCTGACTGCCCAAGGAAGCCCCCAGGGAGCCGGGTTGCTAATTACACCAGCAGCCAGCCCTCCCAGTAAATGCTACCCTCCGCATGACTTCCTCAAGCCCCCATTCAGAATGGAAACAAATGCAATCAGCAACCCCAAGGTTTTTCTACCTAAAGCAAACTGTGAGTACTTTCAATGCGGTGGCTAATCCCACGGTAGTGGGAAGGAATCCATTGTTCATTCTGCATTGGGAAAATTTCCATTAAGGTGAAATAGAACTCAAGAGACAGGCCTTATTGAGAATCACTCTGTGAAAGCTGCTTATGAGGGAGGCGAACATGCCCCCAGCAGCAATGTGACGCTGGTGTATAGTCCATTCCAAGAAAGAATCCTTTGTGTCTTAAGCAATAAAGAAGATGCAGGGTCTTGTTTATCCAAACCCCTCAGGAGCTGAGAATGTCAGAGCTGGAGGGGGCCTTGCAGATTAGCCTGACCAACCACTTCATTTTGCAGATGGGAAAACAAAAACCTGGAGAGGGGATGGGACTCACCTAGTGTCATATAGCAGGTTAGAAACAGAACCGGGATTTTTAAAGACAGAAGTACTGGGACTCCAAATCCAGGTCTCCTTCCACCATCATGCACAGCTATGATGCACTTCTCTTCCAGAGCCTGATAAAATACACAACCCAAGCTTGCACAGGCAGATTGCATGCCATTCACTAAGGTATTGAGAGTGGGAAGCCAGTTTAGCTGTATCTACACCCCCAACCTCCCACATTCCCTCCCCCAACTCTACACCTCAATTAAAAACATTTCTAGGGGCAGCCAGGTGGCGCAGTGGATAGAGCACTGGCCCTGGAGTCAGGAGGACCTGAGTTCAAATCCAGCCTCAGACCCATAATACTTCCTAGCTGTGTGACTCTTGGTAAATCACTTAACCCCAATTGCCTCACTAAAAAACAAAAACAAAATACATTCCCATTACTGTCCTCACTTTATCAAAGCAATGTGTAGAGAACTGGGAATTATAAGACCCGATTTCAAGTCCCCATTTAATAGCTGTGTGTCATGGAATGAGTCTCATCACCTCTCTGACCCAGCGGTTCTCATCAGTAAAGCTAGGGTAATCAATCAAGAAATGTTTATGAAGAGACTACTATGAGGCAGGCACTGTGTTAAATGCTGGAGATACAAAGAAAGGCAAAAAACAGCCCCTGCACTTGAGTGACTCCCAGACTAAGGGGGAGAAAACTTGCAAACAAACAAGCTATATACAAGATAAATTAGAAATAATCTGAGGTGCTAGAATTAAAGGGAATCAGGAAAGGCTTCTCTTAGGAGGTGAGATTTTAGCTGGAACTTGAAGGAAGCCAGAGGAGCCAGGAGGTGGAGATGACAAAGGAGAGCACTGCAGGCAGTGAAAAATATTCAGTTGGGAGATAGAGTTTCTTATTCAGGGAACAGCAAAGAGGCCAGTGTCACTAGATTGAGGTAGGTGTAGGTGTGTGTGTGTGTGTGTGTGTGTAAATTGTAAGAAGACTGGAAATGTGGGAGAGGGCAAGTTATGAAGGACTTAAAAAAAGAGAGGATTTTATATTGGATCCTGGAGGTGATAGGGAGCCAGTCAAGTGAGATAGTCAGATCTATATTTTAGGAAAATCACTCTGACAGCCGAGCAGAGGATGGATTGGAGTAGGGACAGACTTGCAAAAGGGAGGCCAGCCAGCAGGCTATTGCAACAGTCCAGGAGTGAGATGGACTATGCCAGGGTGGTGGCAGTGTCAGAGGAGAGAAGAGGTGCACACGAGAATTGTTGTGAAGGTAAAACCGACAGGCCTTGGCAACAGATTGGATGAGGGAATGAGAGAAAGTGAGGAGTCCAGGGCAACACCTAAGTTTTGAATCTAGATGACTAGCAGGACAGTGTGGTACCCTTGAGAGTAATAGGGAAATTAGGAAGAGGGGATTCTCGTACAACATACCTAAAAAGGCTGCTGGGAAGATCAAATAAGGTGGAAAATATAAACCCCTTGGAAACCACCGAGCCCTTCCCAGATGCCAGTTATGAACATTACATCCAGTGGTTAGCACAATGCCTAGCACATAGTAGGTGCTTAATAAATGTTTACTAACTCAGTAGCATTGTTCACAGGTCAGCTGCTGCCTTAAAATTTCATTTCTCTTTTTTTTCAATTGGGAGAGGGAGAAAAAAAGCTTGTTAATTGAAATATAATAAAAGGTACATTTTAAAAAGAAAACAGAAACAAATGAACACAGGAGGACTGTGATCAAACCAATCAGGCTTTCATGCCAATTTGTACAGCTACCCTTATTTGTATACAAAAAGAGATTTGCAAAGAGAGTTTAATTTGGCCACCATGGCTAGCTCTACTATAATCAATGAGCTGTGTATGTAAATAATGACCAGAGATTTAATTTCTCAATGCCAGACCAAGCAGCCAAACAACATGGCTACCACTGGATGGGAGTCAATCAATCAAACCAATGATGTGGGGGCTGCTCAGAATGGCAGCGCTGGAAGGGAGTATACCCAAGAGCCCTAACTAGGGATTCTGCTCCCTGGACTAAGGGCCACAGGGCCAAGAGCAGGCACTATGGGCATAGAGAAGGGTACAGAAAGGCCACAAGGAGAGAGCGTGGACCTCAGCACACAAGGCCGCACTGGGAGAGACCCCAGGGGAAGAGCATCATATATTCACCACTGGGGAGGCCACTGTTTGGTAAGGGAAAAGGGCAGGGCTGAGGAAATATCAGCTAGTAGCTTCCTAGTTTAAATAACTTTTCATTACAACTAAGTGCCAAACTCAATTGTTTCTTCTTACTGAAGGAGTATAAATTTTGTTTGTGCCCTCTAAATTTTGGGACATGAGAACAAGCCTCAGTTCGGCACAGTCTACTCCAAATCTATTGTTTCATATATGGGGAAACTGAGGCCCAGAGAGATGAAATGACTTACCCAAGGTGATACAGTGAGTCAGTGGTAGGGCTGTGACTCAAAACCAGGTCTTTTGAAACCTAGTCTGGACATTTAAAAACGGTCAATGTGCGCATATGAACATTTCTGGAAAGCAAACTTAGCATTTGGAATACAACAGATTTGGAAAGAGAGGCTTACCATGTGGAAGCATTAGCACCCTCACTATCTCCGCATGGACTTAGCTGGAAAACACATTGCATATCAGATCATTTCCTGCTTAAAAAAACTGATATGAACAATGAAGGGAATCTCAAAGGTCAGCATCAAGGTCACAGAATGTCAAAGGTCTAACAAGGCAGATTCAGGCCCACGGCTATTAATCCATAAGACAGTAGAAAGCTAAACACAAGCAGTCAAAATGGAGATCCCTGAGGATGCTCTCAAAGTCAGTTGAAGTTACCCTCATGCCAATACAAACTCCTACAGGAAGAAAAATGAATAATCAAAAAGCTGCCTAAGCAATGGGGACTCCTTCATCTGAGATGCCATCACCCCCTATTCTCTGCCTACTTCGTCCAAGTCAGTTCCATCATGCCTGCGAAGCTTCCCCTGACCTCCTAAGCCTAGAGTGATCTTTCCCCTCCCTGGGCTCAGAGAACCCGGGTTCACATCCCATTTCTGACAATTACTTCCTGTGTGACCTTGGGCCTATCATTTAACCTCATTGGGCCTGTTCTGGACTCTAGATCTAGGATCCTATGAATATTCACCATTGCTACCATTCGTTCACCATTTGGCATAGGCCACCCACTTGCAGGTCTATCTTTTCATGGGTCACATGTGTCCTCATAGAAATGGAAAGTACCTTGAGGTCAGCAGAGTATTTCCACCAGTGGAGACATCCAAGAAATTAACTTTTGATGCAGCTGACCACATATATCAAAGGCTCAAGGCTGGGATCCAGAACAGAGAAAAATAGCTTAGGTAATTTCAAACCCAGAGGAGAAATAAGATGGAGAAGATTATAATCCAGAATTTGGTCTGATGGTTGAGCATTATCAGAGATTATTTAACAGCACTCAACTCACTAACATTAATTTTTCTATGGGGCAGCTTTTCTCTAGTATCTCATAGCTATAAAATCTCAAAGCTGGGAGAGAACCAGAATGGTATAGGGTCCATTAGAGTACACAGCTTGTAACTTGATTTCCTGCAGACCACAGTGTTCTTCCCTGGCTCCTCGAAGTATTTTGAGGGGTCCAGCTGCCACACCCAGCCTTCTTTGGGGCTTCCATCTTTCCATAGGAAAGAGATGGAAGGCTCTAGATGCAATTGATCCATTTCACAGGACTCACTTTGGATACACTCTATAATCCATCTAAACTTGACAAGTAAGCAATTCTCTGATGTCATCTTGCACTGTCCCAGCTTGATGAATTCCTATATGCATTCTCATACCTGAATGGACACCCCTAGTCTCTGTTCCTGCCCCCATGCGTTTCATGAAGTGACCCCTCTCCTTCAAGCTTCAACTATGGTGCTACCTCTTCCATGGAGTCTTTCTTTACCAGCTCTCTGAGTCTCTTTTTCTTCATTTCTAACATGGGGATAGCTTTCTCTTTTGGGGAGGGGTTATCTAAATCTGTGTTTTTATTGCTGTAGGGAACTCTCAGTAAGGAAATCCCATTTCCAAATGCAGATCAGCATTTGGTCTGCACTTTATAGTCTTGGAGAGTAGTTTTTGGCCAAACAGCCAAGTTTCAGAGGTGACACTTGAACCTGGGTCTTGCTGCTTCTTAGACCAGTTCTCTATCCATTAGACCATGATGTCTCTTTAAGGTAAAATTTAAGTAGGAAAAATGCAATATTCTATACTTGGATTCAAAGAATCAACTTCATAATTATAAAAAGAGATGGGTGCCCTACTAGTCATTAAATTGAAATATTAGCAGGGGAGGAGGGAGTTAAGTGGACTGCTTTCTCAGTGTAAGCAAATGATGTGACATGGGAGATGGAAACATTAATATAAAATTAGGCTGTATTTATTTTATAAACTGGGAACCTGAGAAGGTGACTTACCCAAGGTCACATGGTGGGCTTGAACCCAGATCTTTTGACTAGCAGTCCTATGCTTTTCACCAAACTTCCCCGTGTCCTTGTCCTGGACTCTTGAGAAGCTAGCAAATACAGGGGCTCCCTTTAGTACCCCTCTGAATTATCGTCTATTAATCCAGCACCAGAGTCTGTAACTTTCCAAAACCTGTACTTGAGAGACAATTGGGTTTTCATTTGAGTTCCCAGTGGTCCAATATTTTTGTGTTATTGAACAAAACTTGGCAAACTTCCCCGCAGTTTAAAGGGTAGTCGATGAAAGAGTCAAACAGGCTTGGGAGAGACTCCAGAGTGAGGGTGCATTATGGAAAAAATCAATCAATGATGCCATTTCAAACACCTTGATTCCACTCACAGCATAAGGTCCAGAGTACTCAAATTTGAGTCATGAAGACAGGTTCAAACTCTTTCTGAGATACTTACTAGCCATGGGCCTCTGAACAAATCTCCTAATCTAACAGACTCAGTTTCCTAATCTTTAAAATGGGGATATGAATAGCTTTGATACATACTGCTTAGTGTTATTGTGAGGCTCAGATGAGATATTGCATGTAGAGTTTTGCAAACTTTAAATCATTTATATGAATACTAGCAATGATAATCACAGGGTCACAGATCCAGAACTGGAAGGGACCTCAGGACCATCTAGTGCAATGCCCCCTTACCCTTACCCATTTTAGAGATGAGGAAAGTGAGGCCTAGGAAGATTAAGTGATGCATCCAGTGCCACATGGGTAGCAAGTATCTGAGGTGGGATTTGAACTCAAGTTTAATCCTCTTCATACCCTAGTAGACAAATATTTGTAGTAATAGTAATAGTGAATACATATTTATTAAGTACCTCCTATATGCCAGGCACTGTGCTAAGTGTTAGTTGATGAATTTAATTCCATTCAATCAGGGTAAAACTGTCTGATAAATCCAGAACTTATGAACTATTAGTGATGGAAACTTATGAACTAATGGGCTGATTACTGAGAGAATGTAGAAGCCTAGGATCTCAGTTGAGGTGGACCTTAGAGATCACATAGTCATTTCACAAAGGATGAAACTGGGTTTCAAAGAGAGAAAATTACTTGTTCAAGGACATGCTGTTAGAGAGTATGGGTGCCTGGTAGCATTCCTCATTTCTGGTATTTCCATGATGTTGATAAATATAAATAAAGAATTGATCAACGTGCACATGCAATTAGATATACAAAGGGCAAAGATGTCCTCAAAGAGGAGGCCCAACTTGAGAGAGTAAAAATACATGCTTGTACAAGTCAGTTATGGCTCCTTAGATCACTGCACTGGAGGAATAGGGTTCAACAAGCTTTAACAAGGGTGAAGTGATGGGGCCTTGGCCCCTGGGTGCTACTGTCTCAGAGACTGCTCCTGTAGAGGTCCAGAGACCACTGTCCCCATGGCTCATAATTCTCCATTGGCCTGTGTTTTGTGGTGGGATTCTCATCCTTGGGTTATCATACCCATGGTCCTTTCACGGTGACCCCCCTTCTCTTGATACCCATCCCTCCACTCCAAAATGAGGGCACGAGTCAGATGGCCATTCTCCCTCCTGATGCTACTAGGCCACATCCAGACTCTCCTCTGCTCGAGCCAACTATTTTTTGACCCAGAATTCCTAGTTAAGGCTCGGAGGTCTCAATCTAGTTTTGTTTCTTTGGGGAAATACGGTTTTCTCATTCGCCCAATTATGTGCTAAGTGAACACCCACCTCTGCATGCCAATTTGAGATTTATTGAATCCGATCAAGAGTCCTCTAACATGGATACAACGAGAACCTTCTCAGGGAGTAGCGTATTTAATAATAAGCTCCCAGAAAACAATAGCATCAAACACAGAGACAGAAAGGAAACCCTCAGCCGGTTCCTACCGGGACCCATGTTTTGGTGTCTCTCCTGCTATCTTGGAAACACCCCTTGCTCTTTCCTTGTTTTCAAAGGAAGAGCAGATGGTACCTGCGGAATGAGAGCAAAGCAGCTAAAATGGGAGCCAACACAGCCCGCGTGGGCAATGTGATGCGATAATATGAAGACAGCATTCTGGGGAGATGCCTGCCCTGGGTTCATGTCCCCATCCCACCACTCACATGACCATGATTGGGCCAGTCTCTGGCACTTGGTCTCTTCATCTGTAAAATGGGGATGATAATTTAGGTACCGGCTCTCTCTCAAAAGGTGGCTGTGAGGCTCTAATAGGATAAAGGAGGAGGTGATTCGCCACCGTAAACATTCACATAAAGGTAGGTACACGTCACTGGCAACACACTGGATTTGGAATCTGAAGAACCTGGGTTCAGATCCTGGCTCTGCTCCTTCCTACCTATGTGGCCTTGCACAAGTCACTGAAACTCCTTTGTGAAATGAGGAGATTGGATGAGGTGATCTCCAACATCCCTACCAACTCTCAACTTAAAATTCCAGGGTTCTGTGATCACTGGCTTTTCTCCCCCTACTTGACTGTAAGCTCCTTGAAGGCATGGAAAGGGATAGGGACTGGACCTGTGACTTCACTGAGGATGGGGGAAGAATACAAGCATTTATCAAGCACCTACTATGCATGAGAGGCACTGTGCTCCTAAGCACTTTACAAATATTACCTCATTTGATGCTCACAACAACCCTGTGAAGTAGGTGCTACTATTATTCCCATTTTACAGATGAGGAAGCCGAGGGGGAAGTTAAGTGACTTGCCCAGGGACACACAACTAATTTGTATCTGAGGTGGAATTTCAACCTCAGGTCCTCATGACAGCAAGACCAGCACTCTATTGATTATACTGTGCTGCCAGGATGTGTCAGGAGTGAGACTGAACCTAGGTTTTCCTGGCTCTGAGGCTAGCTTTCTATCTACCATACCATGCTGCCTCTTGAAGGCATGGACCATTTCTTACTCCCTTTTTTATCCTCCATGTCAAGGTGCATAAAGGACAGTTATTTTTACTAGATGTAGTCTCTATTGTTCTCTGCTAATCAAGGTGGCTTAAAACACGAATACCTCCGGTGGCGGGTGGCATATGTCCTTAAAATGTCCACTGGCAGCTTGGTTACCTGAGCACACAATACCCGATGGCCTTGATGGCTGGGGCTGTTTGGAAGGTCGGTGTGGAATTGTTTCAGAAGCACATCTCTCAAAATAGCTGGAGCTCACAAATCGAATTCTCCAAACACAAGGGTGGAGGTGGCCATGTGACTTTGAGGAGCTGGAGTGAGTGTGGATGTTGGCTGGGACACAAGACAAGTACAAGTAAGTGTTTATAGAATGCAGGATTCAAAGTCTCTTGTCCAACACCTCCCCAAGGACACCCTTCAAGCTGCCTACTATTCAGCACACTTAGACGGGCGTGCAGAGAATGATAAGCAAACATTTTAATAAAATGTACTTTTGAATGCTAATAACAAGTTGAAGAAGGAAACTGTTAAGTAGAATCCCATTAGATGGCTCAACTGGATGGGGCCTCTGAAGTCATTTAACCCTCTCCTTTCAAAGTAAAGGAGACTGAGGTTCAGAACAGTGAAGGGACTCATTCAAAGTCACCTAATGGATATTCTCAAATTCCTGTCTAAAGAAAAAAAAAGATAGGGTTTTCAATGGATTCTGTAGGCACATCATTGGAATCCCTTCTAATAATATGAAGAAGGGAAGCTAAAGATAGGGTCATAGCCTTCGAGTAAAGAAGACCTGGCTTCTAGCCCCAGATAATTCACTCAATAGCTCTATGACCTTGAACAAGCCCCTTGCTCCCTTGGATCTCAGTATCCTCCTCTGCAACAGGAAGGGCTGGGAGTAGATAATCTCTAAGGCCCCTATCAGCCCTAAAAGTCAGGGAAGCAGTTAAAGAACACTGGCTCTTAGAGTTAGAAGACTTGGGTTCCGATTTCACTTCTGATGTTCACTACTGAGGGAAGTCATTTAATCTTGGTGGGCCTCAGTTTCCTTGGTAAAAGGAGGGAGTTTGGCTAGATGGCCTCTAAAGTCCCTTCGAGCTCGGGATCTAGGATCCTCTGATCTGACGGTGGTATCACTCAGGCAGTCTACAGGAGCAAAGGAGGGTCAGTCCTTTCTGGGTACTCATCTCATCATCAATGAACTGGATACTGAAGCTTAACAGGTAAAGCCAACTCTCACAATTCTACCTAAGAAAGGAAAAATAAATGTTTTTTTTAATATTTCTATGTCTTTATATCTAAGAAAAGAAAAAAAAGGAAAGGAAAGAAGAGAAGAGAAGAGAAGAGAAAAGCAAAAGGCACCGTCCTGGCTCCCAGCCAGGCTCCCTCAGAGCCCTGTGTCTGCCTCTTCTCAGGCAGCTTCTGCTCAGCCTGTATCCTGTTTTTTCCAGGAAAATCCCATCACCATCCCTTTTGGTGCCTGCAGGGCACGATTTCTGCCACACGGGGGCAGCTCATCACACAACTCTGACAAAGCTGAGCACATCGTTAATAGATCACCCTGCTCGGCCCTGGCTTTTAAGTATTTAAAGTGGTTCGGAAAGACACAGGCCAATTACTCTTGGGCGCTCACGAGTTCTAAAGGTCAGGTGGGCACTCTCTGTCCAACTCTGATTGCTAATCGCTGGCTGGTGCACTAGTTTGGTTTTTTTTTGTTTTTTGTTTTTTGTTTTTTGTTTTTTGTTTTTTACAAGGGGCCCTGTAGGATCCATTGAGAGAGTATGCTAGGAATCTAGTGTCTCCTACCAACTTTCAGCTTGAACACATGCTCAAGTGATTGGTCTGTAAAGGGTGTGCAGGCTGGGCATGGGCTGGAGACAGCATTCAGGAACTGAAATGAATCGATGCCTGGATGCCAACTTCCAGATCTTATGGGTAAGGACCTCCTCTCTGGTGTGGAGATGACAGCAGGGCATAAAACGTTTCCTGGATGCCAAGGAATGAAATAATATTGTATTTGATCAGTGAAAAGGAAGACACTTTCCTCCCTCTCGGCTCCCAGATTCAAAAACTCAGTGTCATCCTTGGCACCTCACTTTCCCCCACCCTATATATCTTATCAGTTGCCAAATCTTATCATTTCTACCTCTCCCACAAAATCTCTCGAATCCAACCCCTTTTCACCTCTCACACAGCTACCGCCTTAGTTCAGGCCTTCATCACCCCTTTCCTAGATGACAGGAACATCCCCCTAACAGTCCTGGACTCCCTGCCACAAGTCTCTCCCCCACAGCCACTAAAGTGATTTTTCTTTACTCCCAATCTGAACAAGTCACTCCACTAATCAGTAAACACCAGTGGATTTCTATCTCCCCTAGGATCAAATATAAACTCCTGTTTATATCTTTTAAAGACCTTTAGAACTCGGTCTTATCTTCATTTTCCAACCTCAGTGGACACTGCTCCCCTTCATGCACTCTGAGATTCAGCCTAAAGGGGCCTTCTCTCTGTTCCTCACACATGACCCTCCATTTCTCATCTCCGTGCCTTTGCGATGGCCAGCCAACACTGTTGGGATGCACTCCTTCCTCTGCCCTGCGTCAGAGCCCCTGTCCTCCTTTAAGAAGCAACTCAGAGAACATCTTCTACATGAAGACTCTTCTGATCTCCTCAGCTGCTAGTGCCTTCTCTCCCAAACGACCTTGTATTTATTTGGATTTATTAACTGCATATTTATGCTGTGTATAAAGAGCATATATAATATATGGATATACTATAGTATACATATATATAAGCACATATTAGGTATATTATATGTCCATGTTGTCTCCTCTGTTAGAATAATCTAAGTTCTCCACAAGGTCACAGGCTGTTTTTGTCTTTCTCTGACCTAGGTTCAGATCATGCTTCTGACATTTACTGGCTGGGTGATTTTGGACAAGTCATTTAACTTTTCTGGGCCTTGATTTTCTCATCTGTAAAATGAGAGGATTAGACCCAATGGCCTTTAAAGTCCCTTCTGGCTCTAGCTCTATGAGTCTATGATCTCATTTCAAATGTGGAAGGAACTCCCAGAGTGGAAACTTCCTCCACCAAAGCAAGTCAGGAACTCATCTGTACCTCACCTTCTTACTGAGCTGTGAGGAGCACTGCGGATTAAGTAACTTGCCCATGGTCAATAATATATGCCAGATAATGTTTGCCAGAAGTAAGTTTTGGGCTCAGGTATTCCACACTCCATTCTGCTATGGTTCCTCCCCTTCAGACCTTTCATCGGGCCCTTTATATCCAGCCATTATGTCCTTTTGGCCTCTAGTTTCCCATCACTTATCAGACATCTCCTAAGGCATTTCACACTCCATATACGTCAGGCTCAACTCAACGTCTTCCTCCTAAGCTCATTCCTCTAACTTCCTTATTTTTCTCTAGAGAACTATTATCATTCCAGTTACTTCCACTCTCTCCAATGATGGGGTCAACCTCAACTTTTCACTCGTACTCATTCCCACATTCAATTACCTGCTAAGACTTTTTGTTTCCACCTGTGTAAGATCCTTCTCATTCCTTTCCATCTCTTCACTCACACAACCAAAAGCCTACTTCAGGCCCTCACAATCTCTTACCTATTGTAAGAGCCTCTTGCTTGGTCTCCCTGAATCCATTTTCTTTTTCTCTCCAGTCTCTCCTCCATACAGCTACCAAATTACCTTGCCAAGGCACAGGTCTGGCCATGGTACTGCCCTGCCCCCAAACCTTTAGGGGCTCACTATTATTTCTATGATGAACTAGAAACTCTTCTGTTTGGCACTGAGAGTTCTTCAAAATCAGGCCCCAGACTACCTTCCCAGACTTACTGCACAACATTCCCCTTAATGAATTCTAGGTTCCAGACAAAAGAACCTATTTTCTAGTTTTGGAATTTATTCCTCCCTCCCTGCCTTTGCAAAGGCTGCCCCTCATGCCTGAAACGCACTCCCTCTTTACCTCTGCCTCTTAACGTTTCTGGATTCCTTCAAGTTTCAGCTCATATACCATCTCCAATGGGGAACCTTTCTTGTTCCTCTTCATTGGTAATGATTGCTCCCTCATCTGTAAATTACTGGATAGATACTTATCTGGGCATGTATTCTATTCAAACTAGTAGAATGTAAACCCTATGAAGGCAGGGATTGTTTTGTCTTTCTGTCTCCTGGGTCAGCACAGTGTCAGTGCCTCGCACAGACTAAATGCTTCTTCAATTTGTGTTGTCTTGGCCTCTTCTGAGCACTTTCCCAAAGGTGCAAAATCAGTGTAATAGATACTCACTTTCAGAAGATGCTGAAACAAACAGGGCTGATACTTGAGGCTCATCGCACTCCCACACCACAGTGGGGATGTCTTGGCAGAACCAGAACAGAAGGTCCAGGAACAGAACAAACTATCTCAGGAAAGACACATGAAGGCCATTAATCCCTGCTTAGAGGCGAGGGATGGCCCTTTCACTTGTTAAAATAGATCATATTGAAAAGAATAAGTTGTCATCAATTTACAGAGTAGAAGCTGTACAACCAAACAGTTGCTTTTTTTTGAAGAGTTTTGAACTGGGGTTAGCTTATCTATGACTTCTGATCTACTAAGAGAGCTCAACCATGTGCATGATCAGAAGGTTGAAGCCACCTCTGAGAACAAGCATCCGAGGTGACTCCCTTGTCAGCTCAGCTCAGTTTCGAAGACATGATTGAATTAAGATGTGAGTATCTAATCAAAGACTGATAAATGTCCTTCCTAATGGAAAATTTAATTCTAAGCTGCTAAGTACACTCCTCTATCAGATTATGAATTTTCCAGAGAACAAAAACATGCTCCCCATATTACAGAGCTTAAAATATTCTCCTATGTGCTGGGATTTTGTTTTGGTGGGTTTTTTGGTAAAGACCTGTAATTTCATTGGTGTGGGGGGAATACCATTGCAAAAACTTCTTTGGCTACATAGGTAGTCATCCTGTAACTTGTAACTTTAGAGAGTTATGTGTGTCATTGAGAAATTTAATTACTTGTCCAGGGACCTTTAGCTAATAAGTGTCTGAGGATTCAAACCCAGGTCTTCCAGACTCCAAGGTTGGCCTTCTATTCACTGTCATGCTACCCAGCATGCTCTGGGCTGGGCCAGAGGAAATGCTAGGTGGTAGTACTTTCTAGGGTCCTCGTTGATTTCCAAAGTCTTTAAAGCTGCCTCAACTGTATAATGTTTTTAACCAAATGGAAAAAAATGTCAGTCTCTCTTTTTTTTAAGTACCTCAATTGTTCCCTGGGATGTAGGGCCATTTTTGTTTTTCAACGGATTTCTCTGGCTTAACTATTTGAGCTAATTTTTCCTTTCTCAAAGCCTTTAACTTCAACAGACAAAGCAAAGTGCTACCTACCTTCCTTTCTACCAGATGGCAAAGACAAGGCTAGTTGATTTCAAAGCCATCTGAGGCCTGGGGCTGGAGTGACTGTGAAGGTAAGGTTGACAGAACTATTGTGGCCTATTCAAATTTTTAACAATTACATGGACAAATTATTTCCTGACTCTTGCTTCTACCAACAGCTATGAAATGGGTCAACTTCATCTTTGGCTTCTGGTCAGAAAGATGGTAGACAAAGGCAGTGCCCACAGAACTCTACCAAGAGGGCACAAATCCTTCTGATACCTGGCATCAAAGGT
Source organism: Vombatus ursinus (assembly GCF_900497805.2). NCBI lineage: Eukaryota > Metazoa > Chordata > Mammalia > Diprotodontia > Vombatidae > Vombatus > Vombatus ursinus. The sequence goes on along the minus strand of NW_020954930.1, from coordinate 1,592,194 downwards.
GGTTGCTCCACATCAGCTCTTGTTCCAAGACCAAGGTCAAAATTGATTCACCAATGGTACTGTCTGGGCCATCTGGCAACTTCCAAATCCAAATGAACTCTGAAGCATTTTTCTCCCCTCCACAGAGAACTTTTGAAAGAAGACATGAGTGAGACACAACAGAATTTGCAATCAAGAAATTTCTAAACAGGAAGCATTGAGGAGAGTGGACAAAAATGAAAACACTCCTCTGAGCATGCTCCTTACTGCTTTTCCACCTGCCTCCCCTCACCCCTTTTTGGCAGTGTGGATATTCATGGAGACACATTCTATTTCTGGGATAAAGAAACCAAGGCATTATCAGAGGTAGCAGCAATTGTGCTCATTACCAATTTGCATTAGCAACATTTTGCTTATAATTGTGTTTTCTGTTGGTGGGAGAAAGTGGCCATACCTCATCCTCAGTGGCCATCAGACATTGTCCTTGTCCATTCTGGCCTTACCACGGCTGTAGGACTCTTTGAATGAAAGACTTAAAGAGGGCCTGAGGGAGACAGGATAGCTCTTTAAATCACAGGAAAACGGAACTGTGGGAAAGGGGCCAAATGTTCAAGGAGAAGTCAGTGACTAATCACTGCATACTTTCCCAATTTCCTGCATTACACAGGCTTCTTTAAATTTATTGACATAAATTAAACATTATTTCTGAAGACAAACCTTGGGGTATTTGTGATAGGTTCTGGAGACTCTTTTGAGTCATAAATACTGTCATATCTATTCAGTTTAGTAGAAATGCAATTTCTGATGTGTTTACACAAGGCCTTGGAGCATACTAGGAAAGAGGACTGGCCTTGGAGACAGAAAACCTGAGTCATAGACCTAGGTCTGGAACTCAGTAGATTTATGACAAGTTGCCTCTAATTTCTGGGCCTTCGTTTCCTCCTCTGTAAAATGAGGACCATGGAATAGATGATATCTCAGGGGCCTTCTAGCTTTGTCATTCATGATCCTGGGATAGTGGAAAGGCTATTAGCTTTGGAGTCAGGGGACCTAAGTTCAACACTAATTGTGTGACCTCGGGCATATGACTTAACCTCTCTAGGCCTTGGTTCCTCATCTGTAAATTGACAAGGGATGGGAGATGGTGGTGTTGATGTGGACTAGATGACCTGTAAGAGCCCTTCCACATGTGCCATTCTATGATTCTGATACAATGGCAAGAACTCTAGATTTAGACTCAGAGAACCTAGGGCCTCGGTTTCCCCATCTGTAAAATGAGGAGACTGTACCAGACAGCTTTTGGGCGAAATCTATGATCCAGTTCCAGTTCAGCAGCTAACCGCTTCCTTGTATAATAGCTAACATTTATATAGCATCTACTACGTGCCAGGCACTGTACTAAGTGCTTTGCAATTATCACCTCACTTGATCCTCACAACTACTGCCCCCATTTTGCGGATGAGGAAAGTGAAACAAATGAAGGTTCAGTAGCTTGCCAAGGGTCACACAGCTAGTAAGCATCTGAAGCCACATCCTGATTCGACCTGGTGCTCTGTGCTCTCTGGCGCCCCCTAGCAGGCTCGTGGCTTGACTAAGCCACTAAGCCCTGTCAGTCTCAGTTTCTTTATTTTTAAAATCAGGATAACAACCACCTTTCTTCCAGGCTCTGCCTCACAAGTTCTTGTAAAGGTGAGGTCAAAGAAGACAAGGTAGGAGAGCGCCTTCTATAAATTATCAAGGACTATATAAACATAAAGTCTTGCTATGGCCTCCAAACATGGTTGGACATGCCAGTACTGTGGATTATCTTTCTCCCAGGTGTCTCAATTACACTAAATCAGCCAATGACACTGGATACTGTTGACTCAGGAAGAAAAAAAGAGACAGAAAGTCCATGCTCATGAAGGTGTTCTGGCCTGAAGAGTAAATGAGATTCCTTACCCAAAAAGCATGTTCTTGGGGCTGGGCCCAATTTGAATTCCAGATATGACAGTTGGGCACACACAGCTCTCTGAGAGTTAGAGCCTGACATACATGGTTATTAGGGAATAATGACAGCCCATCACTGACCATCAGCAAGAGTCATCAGAGATTGAAGAGTGGGGTCTTAAAAAAGATTGCTCTTAACTAGAAAGCTGGACCCCGTAGCCATTACTGTTTTATCTATAGGACAGCAAGTAGTCAGCCTGACTGAAGTTGTAACTTTTCTTCTGATTAACAAGTCCCTTCCCCTTGCTAGGCAGAGATATAACTAGGGCAGAAGAACTGGGCCTTTGCACCAGTATATCACAATTTAGAATTTGCTGACTATGCTTACATGCCTTCAGGAATAAAAGAACAGCGAGGAACTAATTAGCAAAAGTTATTAGTTAAAATGTTGCCCTCACACCAAAGGTGCTGGTCCTTCCTTATTACTTCATATATAGTATTAGTTAAAACAGGATGCTATCAGATGACACTAGCTTTCTCCCTCTGGCTGCCCCACTACAGTGATACTCCCCTCTTAGCTGAGGAGGAAAGGTTTGTTCCAAGGGTTTCTATCTTTCCCTCGTTGCCCCCCAAAAACTAAATGTCTTGCCCACCCTACTGGTGTTTTGTGAAAAACTACCCAGGAGTGAAAAATGCTAGTTATAGCTCTCTCTCTCTCAGTTTACTTCACTGTAAAAGCAGGGGATGAACTAGATTGCTTCTAGGGTTTCTCCTAGCTCTTCTATTATATAGGTATTGGGTGATTCCGTAGGCATCCTGTTGTCATAAATAGAGCCTTGATGTTAGGAAGAACTGGGGTCAATTCTTGCCTCTTGACACATATTATGTGACTCAGAGTAAGTCATTTCACCAACCGGTGACCTAGGCAACCCTCTGAGACAATAAATTACAGTCAAGTTGCTGAGATGTATCTGTGGAGGATGTTTTGACACAGGGAGTTCATCACATGGATGAAATTATAGGTCTAGACTACCTTACATGATCCCCTTTCCCTACCCCTCTGAAAGTACCACCCCCCAAAGTTTCTGGAGACATGGTTACTAGGAAAGATTTTCTATAACTGTCAATGTGGCGAGATAGAACCAAAATTGTGACTTCCAGTTTCCAATTGTTGCGTTAGCCTTGCCTCTGAAAAACCAAGAATAGGTAAACTCATATTTATGAATTAGTAAAGGTTTCCACTGTGATTGAAGACCAAATGCAAATAAGGCACCATGGTCTCTTCCAGCTGCCTTACATTTGTTTCCTATAGATTCAGAGAAAAGGTTCCAAGTTAAAGCAGTCTTTGGAGAGGAGGAGATGTCCAAACACAATGGTAACACAGTTCACTGCTATCTCTGCCACCAGTGGTACATACAGTCATGCCACAGCATCTTCAGAGGAGATATAAATGATGCACCAGAAGGAAGAATGTTGAAGTGAGCTACCAAACCATTTTTTGCCTCTTGCCAGAAATGCTCGGCCAAAACCTTCCCAAACTCGCAGATGATGCACCTGTTGGAAGTGAGTGTCAGAGTCCAACACAAGTCTGGTTCGAATGCCTCTTGGCATTATTTCCCCATTGAAGTGAAAAGCGATGCATGGATCCTTGGCTGATGGTGTCCAGGGCCCAGATAATTGGCAAGGCTATGACTCGGCAATCAGAGTATATCTCCTAAGTGCTGGACCCCTCCTTTGATAGTTCATCATACCCAGGTCCTGAGGCTGGGCCTGATAGGATACAAGCCTGATTCCAGAAAGTCTTAGGTGGGTCTTATTCTCTTGCCAAACAATTCATAGAAAGAGGGAGAAAGAGCTGGCTTGGAAATTGCAGTTACTTTGGCAGGAAAGAGAGGTTGAGAGAAACCCTCAGTACAAACTTTCAATCTGGCTATTAATGGGAAGCCATGACTAGTGCCCCAATACTCAATCATAAATACGTACAACCCCACTGCTCATGTGGTTGAAATGAAATCTTAAGAAATAGTGAAGACCAATGGATCTTTGACAAGATATAAATTGTTGTCCTTTCTCCTAAGGACTATATATTAGGAAAGCTTTCATAATAGAATAATATATCATATATAAATGACAAAGCCTTAGGAAATTGGCAAGGATACCTCAGGAATCTTGCATATCGCCAGGGCAGGGGTAAGGGACGGGATGATATTGAATTCAAGTACACAACTTGTTAATTAGAAAACCAGTTCATAATAGGGTTACTGCTTAATTACTTTCTTTTCAATGAACCTCCCCACCCCTGATGCCTCCCGGCCCCCACCAGGCCAGCTTCTATGTGTTGGCTTTCAGAACTAGAGATGGGAACCCAATGACTTCCCAGTCCACATGGAAAAAAGAAATGCCCGTAGTTATATCTCCTTCCTTATAGCAGCATCATAAGGCAATGTTAGGCACTAAAAAGAATCTCAATTACATGGCCAGACCACTAGTGGAGGATATAAACTAATGCATGAACCATTCATGCATTCAAAGATACAGTGACAGCCAATGGACATGGAACTTTTGACGAGAAGTCAATGCAAGTAACCTATTCTAACATTTGAAACTCGATTCGAGAAAAAGAAGAAAAAAGGAAGGGAAGGAGGGTAGCTGGTGGTAAGATACCATTCCCTTAAGATGTTAGTTTCCATCCTCAGAACTAGAGATGGCAACCCAATGACTCCCCAGTCAACATGGAAAAAAGAAAATGCACCTTGTCATACCTCCTTCCTTATAGCAGCATCATAAGGCAAATGTTAGGCACTAAAAAGAATTTCAATTATGTGACCAGACCACTACTAGAGGATATAAACTAACACATGAACCATTCATGCAATCAAAGATACAGTGGCAGCCAATGGGCATGGAACTTTTGTCTCCTCCCATAATATCAACCTAGAAAGTGCATGCATAGTATCTTTCGTTAAAGTTAACATCAAGGCCACTTCCAATTGCATATTTGTTAGGTTACATGATGTCACTCCCCCCAAGTTGAGTTTGGGATGCTGAAATGGATATAGATGGACAATGTTTATTGTAGTTTCTTTGTCAAGTCATTCAAAATATGTGAATGAGGGCTTTAAGAGAAAATTGGATGTTATGAAGTAGATCGACCATTTAAAGTATTGAATATTTCATTCAAGTCTCAGTTTAATTCATGGCAAGAAGAATTGTACAAACCTGTACTTTAATCTGAAAAGGAAAACATTCTATACGTCATTTCCTAAAGGCATGCATTTCATTCCCCCAAATATGACTGGCCGTGCATTACATAGACTGTCTTTTGCCACTCCCCACTGCCACAAAAAGCAGAGAAGAGTTGGAAAATGTTGAGCAATCGTTGCATTCTTATTTAAGGGCCATCTAGGGGCTGATTGCCACTTTGGAAATGCGAGGGGATGGAACCAGCACGGGGCTGATGGTGGCTAATGTAGCAAAGCAACTTTGGCAGCCAAAAGGGACAGCATAATGATGGGGGTAGAAGGAACCTAAAAACATTTTTTGGGGGAAAAGCAGCAGTGCAATCTCGCCAGTGGCAGTTGGCAATGATCGGTATTGTACAGTGTCCCAAGGGAGACTGTATAACACTGTCACAGGCAAGCAGGGGCAGCATGGAGTGTGCTTGGCCTCCTATGTCAGAGATGTGGGACTGACACAGGCTCAAAAGAAACCACACAGCACACCGCACGTTAGAAATGAATGAGAAAGAAAGAAGAGCAAGAGAAAACAAACAAAAACACCGATCCGGCGTGCACAAACCTTCCGGCTCTGTGTTCTCTTTGAGGTGCACTTGCTTCAGTGGGCAGCAGAAGATTTCGTGACACTTAGCACGAAAGGGGGACTCTTTTTTCTTTAATTCCGCTGATTGGATGGAATCTTGCCGTAACATAATGTATTCCTGTGTGCCAGGGGTAGCGTCATCCAGCGCTGCGGTCACCACATAACAAAATGAACTCAAGTTAGAGCTTCTCACAAGTAGCCATCAACTTCTATCAACCCTATTCCCGTGGAAGAAAATCAAATAACATTTCTAAGAGTCCAAAAAGAAAATCAACTGGGTTATGAACTTTTTCTAAAGTGACTTGGTTGAAAATCTTGCTGCCTAGAGAAGAACTACTTGGCAATTCATGCTGTTATTGCAGATTCAATGAAAATATTATCATATTATGCTGTGCCAAGAAGCAGGGCTGACTGTAAAAACATACCATGTCAATGCTGTATGTATTAAATGAAGGTTCAGCATAGACATGCTAGGTAGAACTGGCTAAAGGCCATCAATTATCAGCAAATTAGGGGAATGTACCCGTGATTACATGTCTGTTCTCAACCCACTGGTTTAAACATTTGGCTGCTGGCCCAGATGAAGGACTACTAGCACATCCAAAACACTGCTTGCTGAGCCTGACAAAGTGACCAATTGGACTTGGGTTTACTCTTTGGCTCTCAAGGGGAATGGAGGGTTATCTCAAATATCTTAATGTGCTAAGGCTTCCAAATTGGGGCAGCAACTGGCATTTAAATAAAGTTGCCATTGGGTTAAAAACAGAAGTATCAATCAAGGCACAGTGTACTTGTTTCTTGACAGCTACCGGGCATTTTGTTTTATCAAATAGGTCAATGATGTGTCCACTCTCCTCCCCTTCCCCCCTACATCTCCTTCTGTCTCTGTACACACATATATTCAGCATTCACATCTTGTAAGGTTCACATATTCTCTCTCCCTACTGAATAAAGAGCCAGCCCACTATGGCATTCTTGTGCTTGCTAACCACCCACCCACCCAAGTCATTACCAATTTGACCTTTATTGGAAAAAAAAACACAAAAACAAAACCAAAAAAACAAACAGAGGACTGACCACATTACTGAATGATTCTATTTCATTCTCTCTACAGTTAGGTTGTTCCATTTTCCCTGTGAGTCAGTGTCTCTGTATCTATGATTAATGAGCTGTTGACTCACAGTACACCCCCAAATGTCTAAACTCCACATGGATTCCTCGGGAGAGATACCAGTAGCAAACTCGTTATGGTAAGAATAATTCTGAAGTGTTCTCAAGAACAGCCTGAGGTTTTAATGCCAGAGAACTGGATATTCCTGTGACTGGCAATAACATTTTGCGACTAGGTGAAAGATCACTGAGTGGGATCTTAATGAGTTTCATGGACTTTCACTTTTTCCTAAAGTGGGATACAAAAGAAAAATCACTTGTGCATGAATATTATGAGTTTGAAATGAGTTGTTGATAGATCACCCCCATTCAGAATTGTTGTCTTCTTTATGAGTCATTAAATTATGCAGGAAGGTGATGAATATTTTAGTCAATTTCACCAGCAGTAATCAAAAATATTATGTTGCCCCAGCACGGTAGCTTGATTCAGCAGAGAGTTTCTTTCATCTCCTAGGAATATGATGATGATGATAACATCTCAGGGCTCCATTTGTGGATATAGTTCTTTGTTGGAAACCTTCCAAAGCATGTGGAATTATTTACCATTATAAACAGATATTTATGATAATACAGGCACCAAATTTTAGCATAATAGCTCAAAAGAGAATTTGGTTTTGCCCCTCCAAAATATCCTAGGAAATCTTCCAAATTTGGAAATCTAGAAGATGAATCATCCATAAAGGATGACCACTACTACATTCCATTTGAGGGCCCCATTTAACTAACCACATATTGCCATATTGCTAACATAAGATAAGGTGGAAGGGCAATGAAGAAGGGACAGGTTTGGATAATACAAGAGGAATTTGTTCTCCTGAAATTTCTGAAAAGTATCAGAAATCTGTTCTCCCTTCTTGTTTTATGGCTGCAATAATGACGTCACAAATAGGCATTTTTCAAAATTAATGCCTGACTGAAGGAAAGAGCTTTGGCTGCATCACTAGCCAGTCGCTTCTGTAGCTAGTCATCAATCCCCAGAAAAGCCCTAGGCTGCCGTCATTTGGGCTTAATTAGATACAGTGGGTTATCTGAAACATACCACTGTATTATAGTGAAAGGGATGTTATGACTGATCCAAGAGCCAAGACAAAAATATATTATGACTGAGGAAGCAAAGAGGTCACTGAAATCTAAGGCAGCTGCTTCCCACAAAGCTTCCCCTTTCTTGTTTTTCATTTTTTTTCTTCATATTGAATTCAGCTGGTGCCAAAGGTGTCTCGCTTATTTAATGAGGTCTTTAACGAGTCATCTGTTTGAGCAGTAAGCATGGACTCAGGAGATTGCCTTGGGAATCTGGGAGTTAATGGCTAAGCTTTGTGACTTTGGCTGGGCTTCCATTAGAACTACTTGTCAATTGCAACCTCGGAGTCCATCAAACCAGTGGCTTGGTATGGCATCCGCAGAGCGACGGATTGATTTGCTGACTCTTCACTCAGTTGTTTCAGCAACACGGAGAGACAGTTGCACTGCCATATAGGAAATCACAAAATGAGAGGTTAGAATGAAGGATGAGTAAGAGTTCAGAAAATAAATTCATTCCAAAGCTTTCCAGTATCAATGAGGCATCTTCGTGGGCATGCTATAGATAGCAGAAGCAAAGGGGAGTTGTACCCTAGTGAGAAAGAGAGTATACATTCTTCTTCTCAAGAAATGGGAAATAGACCACATTGCTTAGTAGTTCAGGAAGGGAAACATAGACTGCTGGAAAAGAAATTCACTTCTTGCAACAGAGTCGGAAAAAGGGTTTTCCTCTCGTCGCCTCATCACCATGTTTTCTGTTTCCTTCTACTTCAATTTCATTTCTTTTCTCTTCTCTAACTTCTGGCACAAACTCCAAGACGGTGCCTAGGAAGTTGTCAGATAGTGAATGCAACTGGGTCTACCTTGTAAAACAAACAAAAGAAATCTCCCCCTCCCCAAAACCCAGGCACCTAGGAAAGGAGGGCTGAAAACACAAGTACATGCAGAAACATAGACACGGTGAGGGGTGGGGCTGGGAGACGGGCATAGATTAAGGACGGAGGCATCCGGTGTCCTCCTGCACAAACTTTGAGTGAGGCAGAAGGAAAACAAGAAGAAGTGGTCTGTCCCAATCACAGCGGAAAGATGAAGATCCAGTTAGCAAAACAGAGAGCAGATAGAAAGGGTATTTCTGTTGGGTATAATGTCTAGTCAAAGAAGGAGAGCGATAACTATATCCGGTGGGAAGAGAGGTCATCAAGGCGGAGGGCCAAACTAGCAAACCAGAAAAATAAGAGGTAAAGGGAATCAAAAAAAACAGGGTCAAAGATTCACTCTGAAGCCTGAAGTATTTTCAGCCTTCTGGCTAGGTTAAGAAAGCTAGACCTGTTCACCCAATACCTGATGGGCTATTGCTGGTGTTCTCCCCATCCACCATATCCTTTAGAATGGGCAGTAGCTGTATTATCACCTACAGCTGCAAAAGATACTCTCCATTGGCCCCTGGTCACCCAGGCAATATGCTGCTGAGAGGTAGCGTTGGGCCTCACAAGTGGAATGTTCCCAGGATTGGACCAACCAGGGACCCCTTCTTCTGAATGACTGGGGCTCCATCCCCGATTGTCCACTTGTCTGAACCAATGTGGATTTGGGAGAAAGTGTTCATTCACCTCCAGGTCTGGGGAGAGCAGTTTCTGGGAGATGAGGAATTCCAGGAAACTTGTTTGTCTGGTCTATCTGTGGGCAGCAGGAAGCAATGGCCTTAGCAGATTGTGAAGTGGAGATACTGGTGATGAAGTCTGGCTCCAGTCTAAGCTAATGGTTCAGGACTTTGGCTCCTGCCTAAAAGGGTAGTATCCATCAAACGAGAGGAAGAAATAAGGCCCATGGAGCCTCCTGTGCATCTTTCCATTTCTTGTCTCTTCTGTCTTGATTCTGACATCTTTTTCCTCTGCCACTGGCAATGATGTATTTAGCCATAGTTTAGTGGAACCAAGTGGTTACCTTTGTTAGGTAAGGGGCATCCATATGGTCACTTCTTCCCCTATAAACAGTTCAGCAGTGAGCTTCACTCTCCACAGCAGAGAGAAAATCTAACTATTGATTTCCAGTACTGAAGACAGCCAACAGGACAGGTGAAAGAAAGCATAGTTATTCCTCAAGGTTACATGTGGCCAAGTCTAGGCTCACCTTCGAGACAGGGAGCCAGCCCACCTAACCCAAAGGTAGACCCAGCATCAGGAAGACACACACACACACACACACACACACACACACACACACACACACAAACACACACACACACACATACACACACACACACTCCATACTCTAACAGAACTAACATAAAAAACAAATACTGAAAGGGGAGGGAGTGGGACACAGGACTTTGTGATTACTACATAATACAGGCATTGCCTTCACAATGATGGCTAAAGTCTCCCTGTATGTGAAATCTTCCTGATACCCCCAACCAATGGTGATCTAGCCTCTTTTTTTCTGAAATCCCACATACTGCTTAGCTCTCATTGTTTTCACATTCTAATTTCAATTAGGTTTCTTTGTAAACCTTTTTCCCCACCCACCTCTACCCCAATACCATGCCCCCCTACTAGGTGGTAGGCACCACATGGGCCAGAACACTGTTTTATTACTTATAACAACGCAGAGCTTTGTACATAGTAAGCTATGGGAGGGCTGGGGTGAAGAGTGTGATTTGTGACATTAGAAGAACATGGTGGAGGGATACACTTCTCTGGCCTTATTAGTGCTGATGGAGCTAACCACATTCCAGATTATAAGCAACCAGGATTATGAAGAGGGTTACTTGAAAAACCATCCAAAAGAAGATCAGTTCAAGGAACTGGCATGTTTAGCTTGGAGCAAAGAAGACTCGGGAGACATGAGAGTTATCTTCAACTATTTAAAGGTCGGCCATGTGAAAGAGAAATTAGATTTGTTTGGTCTTCTTTTTTTCTTTAATGTGCCTCCAGATTGCAGATCCAGAGACCATGTGGGAAAGATACAGTGAGGCAAGTTTCAACCAGATGTAAGAAAAAAACCACTACCAACATCTTAATAATGAAAGTGATCCCCATGTGAAATGGGTCAACTACTTAGCTTGGCATCTAAAGCTCGTCATAACTTGGCTCCTTCCTACCCTTACTCTTCTCCACCGACTCTATGATGTGTCTACATTGGCATACTTGTATTCCCTTCAATACAACACCACATCTCCTCTCTCTGGGCCTTCAAGATTCAACTTAAATACCACTTACTACAGGAAGCATTTCTCAATCCTCCTAATTGCTGACGCCTGAGTAGATGGAATCTACTCTGTATATGTGTTGTAAATATCTAGTTGTTTACGTGGTGTTTCCCCAGTTTAATCATAAGCTCCTTGAGGGCAAGGACTATGTTATGACATTTCTTTGTATGACTGGAATACAGTAAGTCCTTAAGAAATGCTTACTATCTTGTGAGGTAAGTGGGCTTCCCCTTTCTGGAGTTCTCCAGGCCAAAGGTGTGATGGCCATTTGGCCAGGATGTTGTAGAAGAGATTTCCATTTGGATACAGGTTGTACTGGATGGTTGGAGAGACCCAGTGGTATGGTGGAACCCCCTCAAAACAGCTCAAGAGAAAGACAATCGTTAAAGTTTTAGTGTGAGCATACACACCCTGGAGATCGACAAACACTAAAAATCAGGCCTTGTTTTGTTTATTGCCGAAACTTATGAAAGTGAGGGAGGAAAGTTTTCATGATGTAGATGAAACTAAAAAGTATGTCATGCATACATATTTTTTGGAGAGCCTGATATTAAACAATTACCAGAACACTCTTGCTGAGGCCCCTTCCAAATCTGTGATTCTATAACTAGAATTCAGTTAAAACATTAATCTCTAATGAAACCTTTAATAGAAAATTGGTAGAAAGAAGTTCAATATAACTTACCTTTTAAATCCATAAGGAAATGTTTTATAGAAGACACAACTACCCTTTTAAGCAGCATTTAAAAGTAAAACAAGCATGGAAGATCCATTCCTACCATCACAGTGAAGACTTCCAGGAAGCAGCTAAGTGACGGCAAATCTGACATGTCAGTGACAGCATCCATTTCAAACGCCTGATAAGAGAGGGAACTGACATTTCTAAGAAACTTTAAAATTCCCAAGGTGTTTTATGCCCATTATTTCATTTGAGCCTCCCAAACCTCTGCACCTTGGGTGCTGCAGATTTGATAATCTCCCATCAGCATCTGAGAAAACAGAGGCTCAGAAAGATGAAGTGACTTGCCCAGGGCTGCACAGATGCTGTCCAAGGTGGGAACTGAACTCAGATCTTCATGCCTCCTGAGTCCAGCACTCTGGATCCCCACAAGAGGCAGGCACGGTGGAATGCAGTAAAGGATGTTCTGAGATGCAAAAATACTGAGTTCTCCCACTGGCAGCTAGGTGGCGCAGTAGTTAGAGCACTGGGCTCAGAGTTAGGAAGATTTGAGTTCAGCCTCAGACACTCCCTTAGCTGTTGGACCCTGGGCAAGTGACTTTGCCTCTGTCTACCTCAGTTTCCTCATCCATAAAATGGGGGTAGTATGAGCACCCACCTCCCAGGGTTGCTGTGAGGATCAAATGAGATAATATTTGTAAAGCGCTTAGCACAGTACCTGGCACACAGGAAGTGCTATATAAATGCTAGTAGTAGTTGTTGTTGCTGTTATCATTATTATTATGAATTAGTGGTGGATCCTTGGTCAAGTGACTTTCATTCTCTGGGCCCTGGTTTCTTGTTAACTGGGGACCACAATTAAATCAGAGAGCTTGAGATGAAAAGGACTTTAGAGGCCTGCTAGTCTAACCCTCTTCTCCTTTTAAAGGAGATTAAAGTGAGTCCCAGAGCAGGGATGTCTCTTGGCCGGCAGAGCCTAGACTTCAGGCATTTGACTCCAGGTCCAGGACTCTTGAAATGGTACCACTACTATAAGGCTGGTATGTAGCAAATGAGCTAATGGTTTCCAATGAGATTAGCTTCACCCCCACACCACCCCCAACTCCAACTAGCATCTTTTGCTTTATTCAAAGACAGAAATCCAACCAGAAACAGGATAGGAAACTACCAAAACAAAGGCTCATGACCTCAGCAACATCAGCTCAGTGCCGGGGCCCTGGAATGTCCAAATCAAGTGTTTGTTCACTGTCTTGGAGCCCCAGGGCTGCTAAGCAAGGCCTGTTCTTCTCAGGAGACACGACCCTTTTCTCGCTGTTAAAGTAACTTCACAAAGATGGCTCACCACCCTTAATTAATGATACATGATGCTCAAGTGTAATGAGCTTCCCATCTCTGAGGTAACAAGAAGGCAGCTACTACTGAGAGAATAGGGACAGGCCAGTAGATGCCATAGCCAGAGCAACCATCCAGTCTTGGAAAATAGCTAGAACATGGGGAAGACAGAGAAAATAATGCAGGCATTATCTCAGACAAAGCAAAGGATGAAGCCCATTACAGAATTCACTCCTCCATGCCTAGGAGTGCTGTGAATGATAGAAAACCAAATCTACTTTAGCACATTTTTCTCTCTCTATTCACTGCCTAAGATACAGGGCAAGAATGCACCAATTCAGGCTTCCTAATTGCTTCCAGGAAAGGACAGTCACACAAGTACAAAGACTGTGCTAACTACCCCCGAACAATCATTAAAAAATATTCAGCTGAGTGTCGAGGGATTCACTCCACTGAGTAGCACCAGGCAGCCAGCTGGGAGGTTATAATACCACAGAGACGGCCTGCAAAGTCCCTGAAACTCTTGGATTGTAAGCTCTGGAAGTGACCTCAGACACTGCCTAGGCCAATTCTGCCAACACACAGTGAATGGAAAGCAGTGGCCGAAAACCAGGCAATTCCTAAGAGTGAGAGGCCCATTCAAAGCCAGGCCTTCTGTCCTCCAAGCCCGGGGACTCCCTACTTAGCCCAGTCTGCCTCCACATCTTAGACTTCTACCTTTCTTTCACCCCTAACATCCATCAGATCTTGTGGAGCCTTCCTTCCTTCCACTTTACCTGGCCTCCACCCTCACTAGGCCCTTAATGCCTCATATATCTAGATTACTTCGAGAAGTGTTTTCTGTGGAACCACCTTAATCCTAGGGCCTTCCCTCTGATGATTATCTCCACTTTATTCTGCACATGGCTTCTTTGTACAGTTGTCTCCATGTTGTCTCCCCATTAGATTGTGAGCTCCTCCAGGGCAGGGACTGTCTTTTGCCCTTCTTTGTATCCCCAGTGCTTAGCACAGTGCCTGGCACATAGTAGGTGCTTAATAAATGCTTGCTGACTGATTACTGACTATTCATCAGCCTTCAGATTGGTTTCTCTGTCTCTACTCTCCAATCTGTTTCAAATATATCGTGTCAGGCGATCTTTCTAAAGGAGCAGCTAGGTGGTGCTGCAGTGCAGAGAGCCCTGGGCCTGGAGTCAGGAAGACTGACCTTCCTGAGGTCAAAACCAGCCTGACACTGACCAGGCGTGTGACTCTGGGCAAGTCACTTAACCCTGTTTGCCTCAGCTTTGTCATCTGTAAAATGAACTGGAGAAGGAAATGGCAAACCACTCCACTATCTCTGCCAAGAAAACTCCAAATGGGGTCACCAAGAGACAACCATGACTGAAACAAGCAAACCACAACAAACATCTTCCTAAAACATGACTTTTAGCTTGACACTGGCCTGCACTCATAACATCCTTCATTGCCCCCAAGAAAAATTGTGAACTCTTGAGAAGATATTTGAGGCCCTCCAAAATGTAGCTTTGATCCACTGTTCCAGTCCTTTCCCTATCAGCTCTACACCAATAGGTGTCTCTATTTTCCCTTCAAAGCTCCACTATCTTTAGGCACTGTGCAATGTGGCAATATTGCTTCTTCTGACTAGTATGTCTTGCCTAAAACATTCCTCCCCAGAAATCCAAATGCAACGTCTGCTCCAAGGCCCCCTTCAATTTCTCCTGCTGCCTTAAGCTTTCTGAGCCTCCAAGAACCCATAGCAACCTTGCTTTCACCTGAGCTCATAGCCAGTGCTGTACTGACTTGGCCCAGAGGAGACATCTAAGAAATGTGGAACAAAGGAAAGAATGAGTGAGCAAATGAATGGATGGACATAGTACTTTCATAGTCACCTCAAGGTGGCACGGGAGAGGAGGGATAGTACGGGAGATAAGAAAGAGTACTGACTTTGGGGTCAAAAAATATGAGTTTGTACTTTCTGCCATTTGGTGACTGTGTTTCCTTGGGGAAGTCTCCAAGTCTCTCTGAGCAAATAGAATATAGTGGAAGAAGTCAGAAAGACTTGGGTTCAAATGCTGCCTCAGATGGTTTATTGTGTGACTCTGGGAACTTCTCAACCTTACTTGTCTTATCTGTAAAATGGTGACAGTAATAGCACCTTCTGCCCAGGGTGGTTGTGAGGATGAAATAAGGTAACATGTAATGTGGAAACCTTAAAGCATTTTTAAAATGTGAGGCATTATTATTGATTTGGGGATTCTTTTGACCCTGGCCTATGATTTCATTGGTATCAAGAACTGTTATTCAGGAAACTCCCCTCACCAAAGAAAATCTGCATCTACCCTGCAACTCATAGTCTTCTCAATCCCAAAGCCAGCTCTCTAGCCTCTCAGCCACACTTATTAATAATCTGTAAAACGGAGATCCAAGTGCCCATGCTCCCTGCCTCAGAACTGTGTGCAGGGGATGGCCTGCTGTGCCCAGGTGGACCTCAGTAATGCTCACCAGGCCAAGGCATATCAGGAGATAATGGAGATAAGAGAAATACCATTGAAATGTCAGCTCCTGTTATTATGATGATTTTGGTTCTATCTTAAGAGGAAAGTTCAGGTAGCTAGGTGCAGCACGTTTCTGACAAGTGGT
The DNA here is from genome assembly GCF_900497805.2 of Vombatus ursinus. Classification (NCBI taxonomy): domain Eukaryota; kingdom Metazoa; phylum Chordata; class Mammalia; order Diprotodontia; family Vombatidae; genus Vombatus; species Vombatus ursinus. Next base: position 1,576,418 of record NW_020954930.1, on the reverse strand, counting down.
ATGGGCTCTCTCCATCCCTGCAGCTTGCTAAGCAAATTGGGGCAAAGTGACCCAGGAGGAAACATTGTTTTCTATTGATTTCCTTGATGCTCATTGGGTGGAATCTACCTGTTTACTTTAAGTATTTTGCTCATCAGAACAGCAGACGTTTCCCTAAGCACATTCATTATAGTGTGGGCGAGGAGGGAGGGGTCGACTTGCATATTGGGGATGCAATTTGGAGGGTGCGGGTCTCACTTCTGGCCACAGTGTCCCAGAAATGATGCGATTACTCATTATCAATGACTACTTGCTCTCTTACAAGCTTGACTTCACTGTGATTGCTTTTTCATGAAGTTTTCCTTCTTGACCCAAATGTAATTAATGATCTCAACAGCATCTTTGCAGCAAGCTAAAGCAATGATTTCCAAATTGATTCCCTTGGGTCAGGCTGCTCCGACCTGGGCCAGGGGCAACAGACAGACAGACAGGCAGGCAACAGCCATCCCTCTGAGTTTTATTACCACTCTTAATATAGCTTCAGTCAGACAGCTCCAATGACATCATAGCAACTCAGAGAAAACTTACTCAACCTTTGATCGTGAACTTCCGTGGTCTCCTTACAAACTAAATTGCTAGTTCCTCTATCAATCTTTTCTATATTTTTTTAGGTCACCACATCTCAAGGCACCAAGGTTGATTCTGCAACACACTCACCAAACTTCTCAAGGAACAGTCCACCCTCTTCCTGTGCTAAATCACTGGATCCTCCCCCTCCTGATTCTCTTACCTTAGGGCCTTCCCTATACTTCTCTGTGAATGTATAAGACCAAAATGTTCCAGAGGAGCTGTCCACTAGCACCCTATCCTTCCTGCTATCTCGGTTTTTATTTCCTGTCCTGAAAAAGATTCCAGTTTCAAACCAGGTAGACCAGAGAGACCCAGCAAGCAAGAAATCTCCAAGAGGCCTGGTATTCCAAAAGAGGTGGGAGCTAGAATAATTGGATCTAATGTCACTGGTAGCATGCCTGCACCTTGGTTGTACCTGTTCTAATCTCAGCAATAGCTACAGGAAAAGAATATCAGTGCCCATCTACATCAGGCATTCTTAAGCTGGGGTCTAAAAATGTTTTGGTAACTATTTCTATGTAATGATTTTCCTTTGTAATCCTACATATTTTATTTTATTCATTAAAAATATTATTCTGAGAAGGGGTCCATAGGCTTCACCAGACTGACAAAGGAGGCCATGATACAAAAAAAGCTAACAACCCCCACCATAGATCAACCTTCTAATTTGAAAAAGGGGGAAACTGAGGCCTAGAGAAAGGAAGGGTCTTGTTCAAGGTCACATAATTAAATAATAGAAGACAAATACGAACCCAAGTCTCCTGACTCCCAGTCAACTGGGCTGCTTCAGGCAAATTCAACTAGATAACACCCTACATAATATCCTAAAACAATGAAGGACTGATGCCCTAGGGCCTTACTCACTTCTTCTCTTCAAACCAGTTAGTTTGTCTTCCTCTCTGTTCCTTCTTTCCTTTCTCTCAATAGTCAATCACAAGACACACCAGAGCTCTTCACAAGGAAGTTATTTTTATCTAATTACAGCATTTTAGTAGTCGATATGGAAGCGCAAATCACTTTCTTACATGAAGCTGCCTCAAAGTGGGGCTGGGGGGTGGGGGAAGAGGAGGAGGAGAGGCTGACAGGCAACATCCAATCCTTTCAGAAAAATCAGCAATGTGGGTATTTCCCCCAAAATAGCCCAAAGAGGTCAGAATGCACCAACAAAGAAAAACCTTACAAAAGGAGAGAATATTGAAAATGCTCCTAAAACATTTTCAAGGGAGGCAGTGATGCAGAGTGGTTAGAATTCTAGATATGGAGTCAGAAAGAGCTGATTTTTAATCTAGCCTCTGTCACTTACTAGTTGTGAGGCCCTGGGCAAGGTAATTAACATCTTTGAGCCTCAGTTGTCTCTGAAAAATGGGGATAATAATATGGTCATTGTTAGAACTGAAGGAAATAGTGTACATCATCTTTGTAAAACCTTGACAAACTATATAAGTGTGAGGCATTATTGGCATCATCGTTATCATCATCCTCACTGACTACTTAGACCAGGCTTGTAATTTCATCATGTGACCTGGTGAGGAACTTCCTTCCTGATGCCAAGCAGCACCTTCTTCAGTCAACAGATTTAGAGAGGTGATTGGAGAACTGCCCTAAAAGGAGCAGCTAGGTGGCAAAGTGGATAGAGTCAGGAGGACTGGAGTTCAAATGTGGCCTCAGACACATGATGTTCACTAGCTGTGTGACTCTGGGCACCGAAAAGAGAGAGAGAGAGAGAGAGAGAGAGAGAGAGAGAGAGAGAGAGAGAACGAACTGGCCTAAAGTCCTACAGCCAGTATGTAACAGATTGGATTTGAACCTGGCTCTTCCTAATGCCAAGACCAGCTCTCTCATCCACTTCACTATGTTGTCTGTCATCCTATCATCACCGTCGTCTCATTCTTCTAATCTCAATTATTACAATAATTTTACTGTCATCATCGTTTGTTAAACTCAGATAACCATGCGGTATAATAGAAGGGGCACTAATTCTGAAGTCAAAAGATTTGGGTTCAAATACCAACTCTGGGAACTTACTCGGGCAATCCACTTGTACTTCCTGGGCTTCTTCCACCCCTCTATCTGGGATCCTAGGTCCCCTCACCTCCCTGGGCCTCAGTTTCCTCCTGTGTTTAGTGAGGGCATTGGACAAGACAGCCCCTGAGGTCTCTCCCAGCTCTCAATCTCAGCTTTTACAATGGTACAAAATGATAACTCCTTCTTCCTTAAAACAATCCTCGAAGGTAGAGACTATCAAGTGCTATCCCCGTTTTACCAATGGGAAAACCAAAGCTCAGAACGGAAAGTAATCAGCAGAGGCAGCTGGTAGGTCAGTGGTTAGAGTGCTGGGCCTGGAGCCAGGAAGATCCAAGTTCAAATGTGGCCTCAGACACTTACTAGCTGGGTGACCTCGGGCAAGCCAATTAACCTCTGTTTGCCTCAGTTTCCCTATCCATAAAATGGGGCTAATAATAGCACTTACCTTGCAGGGTTGTTGTGAAGATCAAATGAGATATATTTGTAAATTGCCTGGCACATAGTAGGTACTTTTATAAATGCTTCTTCCCAGGGTTGCACAACTGATAAGTGGTGGACCTGGGACTCAAGACCAAGTCTCCAGGTCTTCTTCTTGTGATGATGATGATGATGATTGCTGCTGCTAATACTAGTAGAGAATCATGGATCCTCAGTGACATTTCTAAAGCCCTTTAATATTGACAGACCGCTGTCATTATACCAAGGGCAGGAAGTATAGATATTATTACCTCCCTCCTACCCCACCTCCACATTTTACTTAGAATGAAACTGGGACTGGGGGTGGGGCTTAAGTTGCCCATCCACTGGCCCAAACCTAGAGTGGGAGTCAAGACTTCAACTTGGGTCTCTCTTTATGCTAAGACCTTCAAGGTTCATTCCACTACACAACTGTGAAAGCAAGGCCCCCTCACATCCTGGGCTTCTGTCACAGGCAGCCCTTTTGAGAAAGAGTGTGAGTATTCCTACCCAGTGGGACCATCACTGCAGAGAATACAGATGGAAGCTTCCATGCCAGCTTAGAGCCTACTCCAAATTTGGGCGGGAGGAATTTCGCAGCAAATGGTATTTGAGTTTGTTTACTCTTGGCAGCTGTTTCTGTTTAAGAGAAAAGCAGTATGATTATTTTAAAAGCCTGGAGCCATCAACTGTCCTTAAAATACCATTTAATGATTTAGGTGTAAATGAATCATAAACACTTGGATTAAACTTCTCTGTGTTCCCTCCAAACCCAGCTGGTTAAATGAGGTTGGAGGACGAGGCTTTCCAAGATGAGGCCCATGCCCATTAAGCATCTGTCATGCAGGATGCATGGAGGGGCTATTATTTTGTCCCACTTTCAAATTCTAAAAAATCTAACAGGCTGAAACACTTGGTAACCCTTAATGTGCTATACTTATATGAGTAGCTATCATTATCTCCATAATATTGTTAGGAGTAGTTCTTATCATTTTCATCACATTATTTCATTAAATATTATTATTTTCACTGCATAATCAGCTATTATTACATTCATCATCACCTGTTTCATGAGTGACTATGGCCAAAAGATTTACTGCCTAGCAATCAACACAGTGGTTGAGCTGGGTCGGCCTGCAGCTGCCACACATGTCATTTGGATTCTACTCCAAGACTTTCCAGCTTGGTAGGACCAGCTAGAACTGGGGCTCCTTCTACTAGCCTTTCCCTTGAGAAAATGGTTTCACTGTCACCTCATGACGAGCTTCCATGGGCCAGGAGAAAGAATTGCAGATGGAGAGTCAAAGGGCTCTTGGTCCAAATCCTGTCCCTACCACTTACCGTCCACATGATCTTGAACAAGTTGACTCAACTGTAAAAGGAGAGAACTGGCCAAGATGGCACCTGAGGTTCCTTCCTGTGCTAGATCTACAATCCTATGTGATTTCCTGGATGTGTTACCATGTCTCTCTGGGCCTCAGTTTCTTTCTCTGTAAAATGAGGGGTATTCGATATGGTCTTTGAGGACCCTTCCAGCTCTAGATCTATGATTACATATATGACCTTGTATAAGCCTCCTCACTTCCCTGTGCCTCAGTTTCCTCATCTATTAAAAGAGGGCAGTAGACTTGACTTCTGAGCACTCTTCTAATCATAAATCTATGATCCTATGAAGACAGCAAATCACTTCTCCTCCTGGGGCATCATTGTCCTCCTCTGTAAAATTGGGGGGGGGGGGTGGACCAATGGCTTCGAAGGTCCCTTCTAGCTCTATATCAATCAATAAATCAATAAACATTTATTAAGCACCTACTATGTGCCAGGCACTGTGCTAAGTTCTAGGGATACAAAAAGGCACCAAAGACAGTCCCTGCCCTCAAGGGGCTGATGATCTAACTGAGATAGGACCTTCTCAGAGGTTCAAATTGATGGTCCTGGAAGGCACGTAAAAAGGAATGTGGAGAGTAGCCAGTAAATACTTAATATAAATACTGTTTGATGAAGGTGTTTGGTACAGGACACTGCCATGATAGTACATGTTTGCTGAGCAAATGAAGGTTCCAAGAAATCTCCATGAGTCAATCCAAAAAACAAACCTACTCATATATTTATTTACTTTTGTGGATTAGTTTTCTTTAGGTTTGCAAAGAGGGACATATCATTTAGTTATACTAAGCTATGCATTTACAGAATTGGGGATAATTGGTTATACCTTTGGATTTCATTATACCAATATAAACCACATGTAAATATATATATAGCTGAAGACTGGCTAGGGTATGGAAATCTATATATTGTAGCAGGATACTCAGGGTGGCAATGGCTTGATTGAAAACCAGCATTCTTTTTGCAAATTCAATCCATCAAACCTCTTTGTCATCCTCATTTTTCTTCCTTAAATCGATCAATCTCTCCCTGCCTGTTTCTCATCAAACATATCAGAAAAACCAAAGGCAGTGCTCAGGATCTAAGGTCTAATCTCCTCAAAACAATTATATGATGCTCTATTGTTTCCCTCCAAGACTGGAAGTGCCAGGAAACCCAGAATCTATGTCCTTATCCCTTGGCTGGGCCCCTTTGGGGCTGGTGACCCCAGCCCACTTCTGGTCAATCTCAGTAGCCATGAGCCTCCACCCCATCCCAGCCAAAATGGGAGGCAGATAGAAAAAGTAATGAGGGGAAAGCAAGGCAGCTGGCCAAGGGAGACGAATGAAGGCTGACTAGCTTCTCCCACCCCCCACACCAGATGGAAGGAGTGACTGCTCCTTTAATTTAATAACCCTTCCCATGGCCTGCCAAGGACAAATCACATTCTGCTGACTGATGTTCTCAGAGCCTCTGAGGAGCCTCTGATAACAGCCTTATTTGCTGAGGGGAGGAATTATGCAGGGGAATTATTTGTCTTGATTTTCTTCTCAAAATGAAGAGAGGGGGTAGAGGCTAGATATAAGGGGACAAATGGCCAGAGAATGGGGCTCAATGCACAGAGCATTTGCTTTTGAGGAAAAAGTCTTCATTCTGTGGCAAGTCGGTCCATACTAGGGGCAGGTCAAGATGGTCAAATATAAGTGCCCTGCTAAAGGGCACTCACAATGACATGACCCAGATGAATAGAATGATTGGGATAAAAGGGCAACACAGCCACTCTGGAGCCACCAGCTGGCACATTTAAACTGGCGCCACCAGTCAGAGGAGATTCGTGGCGGCTGCTGCTGAATTTGCAAAATTCGTGACTGGGCAATACCAGAGAACATGGCGAAATTCCCCCTTCCTCGGCTTGCCAGGCATGGGAGTTCTCTTTAGATTAGGGGTTCTTAAACCTGGAGTTCACCGACTACCAAGACATGTGTGGATAGATTTCTAGAGGTCCTTCAACTAGGAGGGTAAAAATATATCCTCATTTCAATACAATGGGTTTCCTTGGTAATCTAATTTTGAGGAGGGAACCATAAGCTTCACCTGACTACCTAAGGGGTCTACAACACAAAGTTAAAAACCTCTGATTCTAAGTCTAGTGTCATATACAATCACTTCACTTCTCTCTGCCTCAGTTTCCTTATCTGTCAAATGAGGGGGTTTGGGAAGATGGCTTCTAAAGTCCTCCCAGTTCTAAATCTCTGAGCCTATAATGCTATGAATTAAAGGACCTAGGAGGTCCCTTTTAGCACCACCATTATGTAGTAAGCTTCCCTCATGTGCTGGAGGGTCCCAACATCTATCCCTGTGCTCCCAAACCAAGGCTCCAGAGAAAAGGATGGACCACATGGGATCTGCCCCAATAACTAAATTCTTTCCATTTTATTTGGAACTTTGCTTTCCATAGTGAGAATGGGCCCTAGAGACCTGACAGCAACATGTGTTCTACTCTTTCTGCCTTTCCAACCTACTTCAGTTGGATTTCTGGTTGAATTGGCTTTTTATTAGAGAGCTCTATTCAAAAGCATTCCCCTTCCCCTTAGCTCTCTCCTTAAAGTTGCTGCATGGGCCATATACCCCAGCCTCACTCCTTCTACAATCCAGATGCTCTTTCCAAGGAAGGTATTGTTACCTATTCTGGATCTCCTCTGAAAGCCCTCCATGATTTTCTTGTTAGGACCTCCTCTGATCTCTCTCCATTAGTTGACAATGGGCTTTTTTGTTCTATTCTTGGGTTTGGCCTTCAAGGGACAATGAGAGGAGTTGGTCCTAGTGGGTTACCAAAAATCCCCACTTGATGCCTAGGCTCTCATTTTAAAATCAACTATTCTACAAGGCAAGTCACCCTGTTTATTGAGAACAACTGGGAAGGCCTCCCCAGATTTAGGGGCACTAGTTAACTCTCCAACGTAACCTGAGAGTTATGCAGGGTGACCACAGCATTTCATATTAGAGTTCATGATTATCAGGCCTTAAAAAGTTTCAGTATCTGTCTAAGGCTCCATGCTACATCATGAGAAGGACCACTTGATATCCAGGTCTTCCCTTTATCCATTGGACCATCTATTTGAAAACTGGGATAAAGGAGGAGTAGTTGCCCTTCTCTAGAAAAATATTTTTATTCTGTCAGAGGATAAAGGAGAGGACTGGCAGTCACTGAAAGGGGAGGCATGTTCTATTTATCTCAAATATTGGATACATATTGATTTCACATGTATAATGATTATCATATTGCTTACTTTTTTGATGGGTAGGGGAGAAACTAAAGGGAGGGAGAGAATTTGGAACTCAAAATTAAAAAGCGAATGCTAAAAACAAATATTGGAAGCATAGTTCAATGTAAGTTCATTCATTGGACATTTCTTGCTTACTACTTTTAAGGTACTGTTCTATCCCTGGCGGGGGGGAGATAATGACTTATTTCCATGATCCTTCAAAGGGTAACAATGAACTTGATCATAAAAGGATTGGAACTAAGTAGTGCAAACATTCAAATCCCCAAGGGAGCCTCCAAGAGACAAAGTGATTGATCCAAGGTCTCAGAGTAATAAGTGTTTGAATTGGGATTTCAACCTGCGTCATCCTGATTCCAAGTCTAGGGCTTCATGTATAAGGTAGTCAAGCTTTATGGACAAAATGGGCACAGAGCTAGGTGGAATACAAATGAGATGATAAATGCCCAACAGAGGTGCTAGCAAAGGGTTCTGAGAAATCGGATAGAGGATACCTCAGTCTCAGCTGTGAGGGTCCAGGGAGAAAGAATCAGTGAAAGCACCATGATAGATTTGCCTACTAAATTAGGCCTTGAAGGGTAGGTAGGTCATATAACAGGTGAAGATGGGAAGGAAAGAACATTCTAGATGATGGCTTGAGCAAAGTCTAAGTGGCTAAGAACACAGCATGTTGGTGAGATGAGAGGTACTCTAATTCAGTGAACACAGAGTCTGTGAAAAGATCAAATGGAAGATGAAGCCAAAAAGGTAGTGAAGTCTAAGTCAGAAGTGTCAAACATACTGCGCTTGGGCCACATGCAATCCATGACACTTGCAAGTATAGCCTGAACCCAATTAAGATATAAATGGTTAATATTTAACAAAATAAATAAAAATACAATAGAACATAGATAATCTTAGTGGGTGATTTTTTTTATGTCAATATGTGGCTCACAGGGATGGTTATGTATGGTTTAGTGGCCCCTGTTTCTGTTTGAGTTCGATATCACTGGTTTAGATCCACTTTAAGTGATGTGCAGAAGGGAAGGAGGCCATAAGAATGAGGATACAGACAGGAGTGTGCTGGTAAATGTTTAGCAATTGGCTCTCTGAAACAATGTACATATGATAGACTTTTAACCTTAATCTGCAGTACTGACATTTTCTTGATCACTTTCTTAACTCTAGGCAATCAATAAAATAAACCAAGCACCGATTTCCAAAGCGTAAATGATCAACCTGCAAATTTAACAATCAGCTTGCAAGTTTGAGCTAGCTTTAGCACATCTCTGGCTACAGATGAATGAGAATGTGCTCTGGCATCAGCCATCGGGGGCCCCAGATTTTCTTTAACAGATATGCTCCTCAGTTAGACTTATGTATGAAAAAGACAAAGGAACACAGACCTCAAAATTCATTTCCCAGTAAATATTTCTGCTGGGCTACTAAAGAAAGTCCCTAGAGGTTTTGAGTTTGAATCCACGTGCATCCCTACTAGATGCATTTAATGATCACAAGATAAGGGGACTATACTTAGACACTAGGCATTGTGTGATGGGCCCTATAATAGAATGAGAGAAATAACACAAGTATTCTTTCCTTGAAAAGACAGGATGTTTGCTTCTACCCTGCACGACATCTGCATCTCCTTGCTTGGCCCTGGGGCTACACTGCTCCCAGATGGCAGGCTGGACTCAGAGAACAACATCAATGCCCAGTATGCAGCAGGACAAGCCAGGTGTGGACTTGGGTCTGCCGTGCATGGCCATGTCCATTTAAAAGCTGGTGGCAGGTGTTCACTGTACAGCTGACAGCAGGCAGAGCCCAGACAGTCAGCACCAAGGCTGCCAGGATCTGAATCCAAAGAGAACTGTTCTCTAACAAAGAGGACAATGCCTAATGAGGAGAAGCCATGTGGGACAGCAGAAAGAGAAGCGTATGGGGAGTCAGAGGACCTGGGTTTGAATCCCCCACATTGCTACCTGTGACCTGGTAATGTGAAGCAGGACATCTAAATTGTCTGGACCTTAGTTTCCTCATTAGTAAAACCACTAAGTGGGACCAGATGATCTCAAGTCCTTCTCAGCTCCTGATCCTATAAATTCAGGGGAACATATTTACAAAGGAGACAGGCTCTATTATGTGCATGCTCATATACATCTACCAAGCCAGGTCATACCGAGGCTGGCAGCTATAAATAAGGTGGAATAGCAAGAGTATGACCTTGTCCTTGGCAAGAGACAAAACCCAAGAAGAGGGACACAGTGAACTCAGCATAGACTATGGCTACTAAGCAAGGTCAACTAGAGATCCTGACACAAACAGATAAATTAAACACCATAGGTATGACTGAGATTTAGTAGGATGAGACATATGATGGGGAAATGGTTCCAGAAGGAGATTCCTCTCTAAAATAGAAGAGTGACAATGAATGAGTTAGGGGCAAGGGGGATGTACATACACACACACACACACACACACACATATATGCTTTGTTACTTTTCTTCAGTTGCTCTTCAGTCACTGACATGATCTTGTTTGGATTTTTCTTGTCAGACATACTGCAGTGCTTTGCCATTTCCTTCTCCAGATCATCTTACAGATGAGGAAACTGAGGCAAACAGGGTAAAGTGATTTGTCCAGGGTCACACAGCTAGTAAGCGTCTGAGGTCATCTTTGAACTCAGGTCTTCTTGACTCCAGGCTGGGTACTCTATGCACTGCAGTACCACTCAGCTACCCTTTTCAAACATATGTGTGTATGCATAGGTGTATACATATACGTATACACACATACCATTCCACTACTGTATGCTCTAGAATGGAGAGAAGAGGAAGGACAAAAGTGTGTGTGTGTGTGTATGTGTGTGTATGTGTCTGTGATGGGGGGGCAGGGAGAGAAAGATGGAGGAAAAGAAGAAAGGAGAAGGAGAGAGGGGAAGAGAGGGGGAGAGAGAGGGAGAGAGGGGGAGAGAGGGGGAGAGAGGGGGAGAGAGGGGGAGAGAGGGAGAGAGCAGGGAGACTTTTATCCAAAAAGACAAGGAATGTTGCAGCAAAATGGGAGTCACAAGAAAGTTCTCATGCCTTCTACATCACTAACTCACTGTATGATCTTGGCCAGCTTCTCCCCTCTGTGGACTTCAGCTTTACCATATGTAAATGGAGGGTCTTTGACAAAATGTAATCATCTAATCCTACTAGAATTCCACCTAGAAACAGTGTTGTGGTTTAGAAGGCTAGCACCCTACTAAGATGCATGTGGTGGAACCTCACTGCTTGCCAGTTCCTAAGCCCACCAGCTTCCCCGGCCCTCTCCAATTACCTTCCAGTGGCACATTCCTCGGCAATGGCCCTCTTGCTCATGCAGAGGTAAAGAATGTGGGCTGGGCATGAGAGCCAAGCTCAAGTGGAGAAAAGAGTACCAGGTTGAGCCATGAAGGAAGGCCTCCCACCCTCTCCCACAGGTAGAGGCGCTGTCTCTCCAATTCCTCGGCTTTGCACCCCAGGGGCCCAGATTGCAGGGCCCTTCCTTCTCTTAAACTTGACCCTTGGTGTTCCTGCCCTTGGCTTAGCAACCTGATGCCTCTTTTCCGATTCGGGCTTTCACAAAGCAACTGACTACTGTCTGTCTGTTGCACTGTCTTGAACCAGATCCAGTCTTTTGGGTTTTTCACTCTAGTCCGGACACCCAACCCTGGGCTTCCTGACTGTTCACTGTGCTCAATAATTTAACGGGGGAGTAGGGAGGGTGATCAGGGCTATACTCTGACTGTGACTTACCCTGCTAGAGTGCCTCAACAGGAAGGATATGAACCTTTCTCCTGGCAGGAACAAGAAAAAATAACCATTTCCTAGATGAGCAATAGGAGGCTGAGACAAGTTTGGTGCCTTCCTCAGGGTCACAGAGCTGTAACTGAGGCAGAAATCAAACTCAGGTCTTCCTGACCCTATGTCCAGGACTCTCAGCACTACTGCTTTGGAAATTCTACCTTGTACTGAGATGGAATCTGACTCTCTGTCATTTCCTCCTGGAGAAGGCAGAATATGCCTAATAGTTCCCCCTCAGCTCTCCCTAAATCTTCTCCAATCTAAACATATCGACCTCCCTCTACTAGACTCAGGCCCATAGAATCACACTCGGAAAGCTGACAGGAACAGTCGGGGGGGGGGGGCGGCATTTAGTCCACTGCCCTCATTTGACTGAAAGGCAGAGAAGGGATGTGACTTGTCTAATGTTACACAGGTCTGGCAATGGCTAGATTTGAATCTGGATCCTCTACCTCCAAGTTCTGTGCTTTTTTCTACTATACCATGCAGCCTGATTTGGAGTTGCCTCCCCACCCCTGCCTCATCCCTCCAGATGAACTTGGGCCAAGCTCTGTAGACTTGCAGTGCTTAATAAGTGACTTGTTCATGAAAAACTGAACCAAGTTCCCATCTCTTAAAATATGGTGCCCCAAATTTAGATAGCTTGAGATTCATGGTACAGATATAACTCCTGTGGGAACAGATCAACTCTAAGGATGATTGGACCTGAAATCTCAAGCTGGAAGGGACCTTAGAGACCATCGTCCAGCTTCTTCAGGAGGGAACTATGGTGCATGGAGGGGAAGTGGCCTAGTACCACGGTGATTGGCAAGGCCCCGCAGTGGCAGAACTCAAATTCAAGTCCAGGGCCTGGACTCCACAAATGAGCACATCAGTGGAGAACTGGAAGAAAGACAACTGACTCCCTTCCTCCCCTTCACACTTTCTGAGAGTGTGTTTTTATCCCTAGGGGAGAGGAAAGGGAAAAATGATTCTGATAAAATGAGTCATTATGTCCAGTGCTCCAAAAAGTAGGCACAGAGGCCACAGGGGGCTGTGAAAAGAACGGGAGATTCTGAAACAGAGGTCCTGGGTTCAAATCCCAGTGCTGACCCTCACAACCTGTATGGTTTTGGGCAAGTCACTTCCCCTTCAGAACCTCAGTTTACTCTTCTGTAAAGTGAAAGGGTTGTGTTAAATGGCCTCTGAGGCCTATTCTAGCTCTAGATGTATGATTCCGTTTGGGACTCTGGGCAAGTCTCTCCCCTTCTTGGGCCTCAATTTGCTTTGCCATAAAAGGAGAAGGGTAGCCTAAATGATGGGTAAGGTCCTTGCCAGCTCTAAATCAATGATTCTGCGATGACAGAGTTTGGGTAGCTGGGCTGCCGAAGCAAATCCAACAGAAAGCCTAGCAGAACCAGAAACAAACACCTTGGGAGCAATTATTCAATGAAGGGTAGCCAGCATGGCCCCTTGAAAGAAAATTATGCCTGATGATTTTCAAAATCATTAAATACAACAACAGAAGAGAGTTGCTAGGGGTTCCAGAGAACAGCTCCAGTAAAGTACAAAGGCTTCATCAACAAAGCCACATAATCAGAGAGCTACTGAAGGAGCTGCCGGTGTCTTCACCATGCAATGAACAAGCTGCAAACCCCTAATTCTTCCTCATGTTTTGGCAAGAAAATGATCAGTTGCTGGAGCCCCCAAGGCTTGCAAAGGTCTAAATACAGAAGTGTGGTCGTCATCATGTGATCACTCAGGGGTAGAAAGATATCCCTGGTCCAGGGAAGGGGCCATTTAGGCAGGGGTTCTGCAAAAGACTCCTGAGGAAAACAGACTCTGCCCTCTTGGGCCAAGGCCAAGAGTGGTCTAAAGTCACTGTCAAGAATATTTCAGCTGGCAAATAAGGTTCTTCCTTTAGCACAGAAAACACAAGGGCAGTAGAGCTAGCTAATGAGTGATTTGCTTATAGAGGCAGCTGTGGCATAGTGGGTTGGACACTGAACTTGAAAGTCAGAAGACCTGAGTTCAAATCTCCAGTTTGCAAGGGGTGGGGAGAATGCTAATAGTAGTTTACATTTCTCTAGGCCTTTAAGTTTGGCAAAGCCTATGAGAATGTAATTGATACCACATCCCTATGAGCTGGCAGTACCATGTATTTGTCCCCATTTCACAAATGAATAAACAGAGGTTCCTAAAGGATACACTAGGAGCCCAGAATGGGAAGGAGCTAAGACTAGAACCCTGGTCACCCGATTCCACCTTCTTTTCCACTGTTCTGTCCCATACTGCCTCTTAATAAGCCAAAAGCCAAAAGCATAACAGCTGGTGGCATACCAAGCATGCCTAAGCAGTGTGGCTTCTTCCAGTTACTTTGTGTCAATGTCCTGGATGGACGAGCCTGTAGCTAACGGATGCCATCTCCCAAAGATGCCAACAAAGTAGATGGAAGGTGGTATCCCCATCACTGTGTAGTGGAAATGGAGGAGAACACAGGTGGCTGTGCATGTGAAAAGCCATGTAAAATTAGACAAGGGGACATGGGTAGGTTTGGGACCTTCAAATACGATGCTTTCTGGTTACAAACCAGTGGTAACCAGGGTTCCTTTACTGAGAAGAAAAAGGAGGTGCTATAGCAAATACTGTGGAGAAGCAAAATTGGAATTATTCAAATCTGAAGGTGAATAAATGAAGATTTTGTGATGATTATTGAGAGGCAATTATCTACTCTCATCACAACGGAGAGAAAAGAGGAATGTTAATCCATAATTCCTGGCATTTATGAGGCACTGCACTGCAGTAGGGCACAAGATGGAATGGACTTGCTCTTATTTAACCCCATATTGGCCCTCAGAGCCAGAATGGGAAAGACACTGGCACACCTGCTTACAGGTGGAGAAACCCACAGGAGGGGCCATTCAATGGCTTCTTCCATTGAAATTCTGCATTGGGTGAATCCAGGTGTCCAGCACACCATCCATTATCCAATTCAATTCAGTTCAATTAAAAAAAAATAAAAACATTAACTACCTACTAGACATCCAGGTGCTGTCCAAGGTCCCATAGATTAAAAAAAAGTGAAATAGCCCTGATCTCAAGGAACTTACATTCTATT
>NW_020954930.1:1534299-1561676 GCF_900497805.2 Vombatus ursinus | reverse complement strand
TTGCACACATGTAGCATCTTCTTATCTGTGTGCAAAGTAATTGCAAGAAAGACATTGTAGTAACACCTGGGGAATGATCAGGAAGGGCTTTCGTGTAGGAGGTGGCACACGAGTTGTGCTTTGGGGATGTATGAGACATGCAACACCACTCATACAAAGTCATGGAGGTGGAATGCTGTGTACAGAGAATGCAAAATAGACCACTTTGGCCTGAACCCAGAGTGCCTGAAATAAGTTTGAAAAGGAAAACAAGAAGTATGTGGTGGAAGGGCTTTCAATGGCAGGGGAAGATTCGGCATTTTATCCTAGAGACAGTAAGAAGCCACACAAGAATTTTGAGTAAGGGAGTGACTTGGTCAGATCTATGTTCATGGAGCTTCCATTTTGGCTGCTGTGTGGAAGATATATTTTAGAGACAAGGGATAAGAAGGATGGAGACTAATCAGGGGCCATCACAATAGTCTGGGTAAAAAGTGATGAGGATCTGCAACAGGGAAGAGGCTGTATGAGTAGTGAAAAGGGGAGGATTTGAGACATATTATGGGCATGGCATTGATGACGTGAGGAAACTGAGAGTCTATGGGAGTGAAGGAAAGGATGGAAAGCTAGAATGTGTCCAGATAAGGGGGACAAGGGAGATGGAAAGGGTCAAGGATGACTCCAAAGGGCACTTTAAGGCATCTAATTAAAATGCCTACTCAAATGAAGTATCAATGTCAAGGAACATGAATGAAGGCAAGCAGGTACCATCAGAGCAGAAAGTACACCCAGGTTTCCTTCCTCTGAGTTCTTTCCACCATGACAGGGTAAAAGGGAGTGGTCCACAGCTATGGATCATTAGGAAGGGGGAAGCAGAGGTTGATATAAAATGCCAAGACCCATTTCTTTCAACTTAGGCACCCCCCTTTCCTTCAACCTCCATTTCATCTGGTTTGGGTTCCCCTCATTTCGGCCTGCACCCTAGGGTCTACCTGATGACTTGGGTAGGTTGTGTAATCAACATATGGGAACACGCCCACCTCTTTTCCTCCATCCCTCTGTGTGGTGGACTGTGTCTGACAGAGCCATTTGGGCTCATACTGTGCCTACTCCACACAGTGCTGAGGTGATTTCTAGATAAAGCAGGGAGCATGGAGGGCAGGGCATTTGAGAAGAGGTGACGAAGTTACAAAGTATAAATGAGCTAATGATCTTAGGGGGTGTAGCCATGCATTAGGATTGCATATTAAGATGTGGAGGGGTTGTGATCTGTGACAGGGGAGGTATGAAATCAGATTTTTTTTTCCTTTTTTTTTTTGATGAGGCAATCGGGGTTAAGTGACTTGCCCAAGGTCACACAGCTAGTAAGTGTCAAGTGTCTGAGGTCAGATTTGAACTCAGGTTCTCATAACTCTAAGGCCAGAGCTCTATCTACTGTGCCACCTAGCTGCCCCTTGAAATCAGATGTTTAAAGTACTAGAGAAATATTTACAAGAAGCTCTAAGTGCAACTCAATAGTGATGATGGTGATAAGTGTTCTGTAAGCTTTAAGGAAAAATATAAAATTGTTATTATTGTTACTGTTGTCGTTGTTGTTATTATTGAGGCTGAATGGTGTGGAGTATAGAGAATTGACCTTGGAGTCAAAAGGACTGGGGTTCAAGACCAGTCTGTGACATATGCTGCCTGAGTGGCCCTGGGAAAGTTATTTAAATGCTCAGTGCTCTAGGCAGCTCTCAAAGTCTGTAAGTTACAAAAAAGGGGCTGACCTCCATTTGCAGAAGGAGTCTCCTCTCCTCTCCTTACATCAATGAAATCATAGATGAAATCATCATCATCAATAACATCCTCACCATCATCATCACCAAACTTGAATGGGCTGAAAATGTTAATGTATCTCCCAGAAGTGGGCAATTTTCTGACTCCTTACTCAAAGGCCCAATACACAAAGGCCAAAGCTTTGATAAGAACACCTTGCAATCAGCAAAGGTATTTGATATCAGATCTGGTAGAGTTCTTTGAGTCTTACTTTTGCCAAGTGATAGTGGAGGCCAAGGAAAAGGCAGGATGGCCCCAATGTCCCTTCATAGCCTTTCTTGCCCAAGTGATAACACTGGGGAAATGAGGAGGGAAAGAACAGGACATATCGAGGCCATTGGTGTCCAGATGATGAACGTAGAAGCCTTTTTCAATTACCCTAAAACTACCTGCTTGGATGGGGCTGAATGCTCAGACACTCTTCACCCTGAGCATCTGTTTTTGAGGCACTGGCCTGAGACCACAGTCTCTGAACTGGCTGCTGGGAGCCAAGGAGATGTGTAGCTTGTTGCCTGAAATGAATTAGAACCGACCTCATTTTCTTGCCACGGATCTCTCATTCTCAAACCCGAAGGATGGATGTGATGAGAAAGCTAGGGCTGAAGAACACGAGCCAATGGAAATGAAATATGTGAGAGTTTTCCTGATGAATGACACTATACAAACACACATCAGCTGCACAAAGGAACTCAATATGCATTGTGTGGGACTACAAATCACTAAGATGAGGAGTTCAAAGTAGTGTGCCTGTAGATTTACTTGCAAAAGAAGCAAATGAGTCACTCTACCACCTACAAGACCCTACAAATCTAACAGTTAAAATCCACATTTTTATGGAGGTGTGAGAGAGGCAGTAAGTATGGCCTAGCAGATGTGGAACTGGTCTGAAAGTCCACAAGACCGGGATTAAGTTCAGCCTCTGACACATCCTGGCTATGTGGCCCTGGGCAAGTCACTTGAATTCTTGTGCTCCAGGCAACTCTCTGAACTGATAAGGTGGAGAGAAAGTGCTAGCCTCAATTTGTAAGGGGATCCCCCCCCCCATATCAGTGTATCATATATCTAGTCTTTATCCCTATACGAGAAGCATGGGATTATAGCATTTAAAGTGAGAGGTACCTTAAAGGTCGTCCAGTCCAATCTCCTCATGTTGTTTCTTCCCCCTCTGCCCAAGAAACCCAGAAAACCATGGTACCTATTTTGGATCGACTTATCTGTGAACATTTTGCATCCTTCTGTTCATTAGAATGGAAACTCACTGAGGGCAAGGGCTGTTTCATTTTTGTCTTGATATCACCAGCACCTATCATGGTGCCTGGCACACAGTTGTCACTTAATAAGTTCTTGGTGAATTGAACTCCAGGAGAATCATGGAGAATCAGGTGGCCAAAAGAACATGTAAAACACTTACTGGGTTCCACCAACCCCAGGCCTAACCTCCCTACAGCTGCTACTTTGGGTTTTCAGGGACAGCAGAAAGAGAATGAGATGGAGGAGGCCAAGGGGAGTGGGGGTGGGGAGGCAAACATGAGCCCAGTGCCCCTGGATGACTGGCGCTTACTGAGAAGTGGAAAATGGGTTTCTGCTAAGCAAAGGATTATCGTCCTGACTTCCTCCCCAGGCCCCCACTCCCATCTTGGTCCTGCAAATGCCTGCCTGTGACAAGGGCTATGGAACATTTATTGAGCTGCTCAGTCACACTCTTGAAAATACCATCAATGGAGTCAACTTGTGATATTAAGGATGACATCTGCAGAGACAGATGATGCCCATCCAGTAACACTCAATTTACTCAGCATTGCTCAGACATGAGCTGGTGCACACAGGTGACTTTTCCAGATAACTGAAGTTTCCTCCTTCAGGTGCCAACATTAAAAAAAAATTCTTAGAACTGTTTTGGATAGAAATTTTCTTTTTTAAAAAAATACAAGACCCACTTCTGTTTGAGGCTGGATAGGATACTGGAGTAGGAGTCAGGAGGAAGCCTTGAAGCCAAATACTGCTTCAACACTTGGTAGCTGTTCGACCCTGGTCAAGTCATTTCTCTTCTCTGTGCCTCAGTTTCCTCATGTTGAAAACAAAGGGATTAGACTCGATAGTCTCTGAAGTTCATTCTAGTCCTTGATCTATGATTCTATAAATTCCTGCTTCTATAACAGGAAACTCACCAAATAGTCTGTTCTATTAAAGAAGAAGTCAAAGTTTGATTTGATGTCTACCATATTCTTTCCTAATGTTCCCTGCATTAGCTGGCATCCTCCCCAACCCCATCACAAGGCTGATCCTGAAACAAGTCCAGAAAGCTTTCGGAGTGGAGGAAACCTTCTATTGCCCATTCCAATAGAGGGAGCTAGTGCTGTAGCATTTCTGTGGTTTAACTTTATGTCAAGGCTTGTAAGGAAAAGGGCTAACAGACAAAAGGGAGCCTTGGTGTGCTTTAGAGCAGAGATGTCAAACAAGTGGCCCATTGGCCATACATGGCCCACAACATTCTAGTGCAACCTGAGCCACATTAAAATGCAATTGGAAAATATTGAACAAAACACATTTTAAGAAAACATAGATAATATTAATGAGTGGTTTTCTAAGTCAATATATGGCCAGCAAGGATCCCCACACATGGTTTAGTGGCCCCTGTTTCTATTTTAATTTGACACCACTGCTGTGAAGCATAACGAAGGGCTCAGATTCTCCTGGGTAGGAACATTACTCATTGTAAATGAAGGTAAGATATTTGTCCACCTTTCCTGAAATTGTAGAACTTCCCCTAACCAGGGCTTTTAACACTACTCCATTTCCCTGCTGTGTTGTCTTCTAAAGGCACAGGGTATCAATGTGACACAATGAAGAGATGGTCAAAGGATATCAACAAATTAAGAAAGAGAAATTGTTATTGACCACTTGACAAATGCTCAAGTGTACTAATAATCAGAGAGGTACAAATTAAACCACCTTGTAGGTACCTATCATCAAATAGGCAAAAACAGAGACACTCGATACTGGGAGGAAGATGCACACTGATGTTGGTGGGATTGCAAATTTGAGAGCCATTTCTGGAGAACCAACTCAACTACCAAGTAAAAGTTACTAAAATAATCACGTGCTTTGACTCAATAATTTCACTGTTAAGAGTAAGTCCTGAAAGTGTTCTCAAAAATAAAAAGAGCTATCCATGCCAATGTTTTCAAAGCAGCAGTATTTGTAATCACAAAAAGCTAAAAATAATTGGAATACGACATAATTGGGGAATGATAAATAGTGGCATGTAAATTATATGTGCAATGGTATACTATAGTGTAATGAAGAAGAATGGTTATGATGAATACAAAGAAATCTGCAAAGATCTAAATGAAGAAAGCCTAACGATAAGAGCAGGATATCTATTAGCTATGACCACATAAAAGGAAAAGTAAATGAAAATTAATGGACAAAGAATCCTAAGGAAAACTTAGAATGAAAAATTACTATACTTTATGCGTTAATTTAAATTGTGCACAAATACTTCATGCATAAATTAATTTAAATGTAAATCACTCTTAAGCATGCTTGGTGGGTTGTACTGATAATTAATATTAATATTTTAATAAACATTTTTTAAAACCTGGGGAAATCATTAAGCTACAGAGTACCTGCCTATTTTCCATCATTTTCTATGCATGCCAAGATGGTACAAGAGAAAAAGAACTGGGAATGGAGTCAGAAAATCTGATATGAATGCTGGCTTCACTGCTTACTGACTGAGTGACCTTGAACAAGTCACTTCCCCTCTCTGGGTCTTAGTTTCCCCTTCTATAAAATGAACATGTTGACCTAAGCTGAGCTCTAAGATCTCTTCCAGGTCTAGAGGTCTCTGATGTGGACTCCCAACTGCTCACTGAAGGGTTTGATGACCTATTTGCAATGATGCACTTATGGCCTATACAGCACTAAGCTAGGGCTAGCTATGCTAACCTTGACTAAAGGCCAGCATGGGTAGGAATCACAAGGGTCCCTGTCCTCCTGGGCTTGCAATCTAAGGCAGAAACCAAAAGAACCGCAGGTGTAGCAATACCATCACAAAGAACTCTATGGCAGGCAACCACTGGCCCTGGGCTCAGAAAGCCCTGAGTTCAAATCCAGCCCCAGACACTTCCTAGCTATATAATGCTGGTTAAGTCATTTAACTTCAGGTTTGCCTCAGTTTCCTCATCTGTAAAATGGATAACAATAGCACCTACCTCCCAGGGCTTTTGTGAGGAGAACATGAAATACCATTTGTTATTATTTAGAGACTGTAGAACAGTATATAAATACTAGCTATTATTAGAGATTAGCAGACTACAAGGGAAACAGGAAAGGGAGTCTAAACACACTGTAATGGAGGTGCTTGGAAAGCTTGATGGAGGAGATGAACTGAAGGATGGAATGAATTTCAAGAAGCAGAGATGGCAGTATGGATAGCGCAAACAGCCCAAAGAAAGGCAAGGAGAAGGGAAGCTTCTTGACAGCAAGAAATGTGTTTGTCTGTGGCCCAAGCACCTTGCTACCAAATAAGAGTTTTGCAACTGTTTGTTAAATTGAAATGCAGCACACAGGAATGAGCCAAAGGACAATGCCCCAGGTTGCTTGAGACCATGGAGCCAGGAAAGTAGAGGATAAAGATTACTGCCCCGGCTCCCAGGCTCCTCTTGCCAAATGAGGGAAATGGACTAGAAGGCCTGAAGTCCCTGCCAGCGTGCGAATGAGGATCTTGCGTATGACATTAGGTCTCATCTTCACCTTCCTGGGCCTCAGTTTCTCACCTATAAAATGAGCTGGTTGGACTCGATGGCTTACGAGGTCCCTCCAAACTCTAGATTGAGGTTCCCACGTGTGACCTTGATCAAGTCACTTAGCCGTGGGCTTCTGAGATTACTAACATCTCCCGGTCTGGGATCTTATGCTTCTATGAAACACCAGACATAGGGAGATCAACCGTGGGGGTGGGGAGGGTGCATAGTCCAGGTATAGGGTAACGAGGACCAGGAGAAAGATCTAAAGAGAAAAAGTAAATAGTCTCAATGACAAGAGCGACAAAGATTGCTGGAATCCAGTTACTATGTGAATGCGGATTAAAAGCCTCACATCCTCCTCTAACCACCACACACAGAGTGATCCATGTGCTTCCTCTTGTTCCCTCCCAGCCCAACGTTCCCTTCCATCTGAGCTGTAGGCCATCCATACGCTTATAAATAGAAGACTTCGAATCTTATAGAGAAGAATATAAATGCAACAGAACATTCTGAAAAGTTGGCATGAATAATCTAAGGTTTCAAGAGTCATGTCATATGGGTTCCCTCTATTTCCGAAAGATAACATATTTCAAAACAACATGTCCTTTTCATTTCTCAGCAGGATAACAGCCATAAAGATCAGATTAGCTTTGAAAATACAAACTAGTAAAAAAAGGAAATTAAAAATCAGAATTGTCACCTCCTCACTTAACCTTATAATGCTGAAATATTATAATATTTAATATTGGGTAGATTCCTAGACAGATACAAAACATGTTCTGCTTGGAAGTTTTTAAAATTCAGAGTGCACCTCCATAATCTTGTGAGGCTGGCATCCAGAGTAGCCATTCAATTCAATTAGTTAAAATCAATTCCAAAACTGTTTATTAAAGCACTGACTATGTATAAGGTGCTAAATTGGGTCCTAGGGATCCGGACACTAAGATGACGCAGTCTCTTCCCTCAATAAACTTACCTTCTATTGAAAGGAAAAGCTCACACTGATTTTAAGAGTCTGTAGTCACAAAGCTCTTTACACATATTTGCTTCATTTGATTCATGTAACAACCTATTTTACAGATGGAGAAAATGAGGCTCCAAAGTGAAGGCACTTGCTCAAAATCATATACCCAATGAAGCGATGGGATGTGAATCTGGGACTTTGGGATCTTGGTTAGCCTGGAGAAGAAGATAGGAGAGGGAGAGGAGCTGGTATAAGGAAAAACTTACTAGCAACTGGAGTTGTTCAAAAGTGGAATGGGCAACTTGAAAAAGTAGTGAGTTCTCCATCATTGGAGGAATCCAAATGGAGGTTAAATGTCAGGAATGTCATAGACAGGGTTCTATTAGCGCAGAGTCAATATGGCAGCTAAGAAAGTTAATGTGTTATATAAAGAGAGTTATAATGTCCAGGAATAGGAAGCCAGAGTCCCTTAATACTCTATCATACTCAAACATTACCTGGAATATTGTCTTCATTCTTGGTACCACATTTTAGGGATTCAGAAGCTGGATTTCAAGACCCAAGCCTGTTATTCATTGACTGTAGGGCTCTGAAAGTTTGGAAGTCTGCTGCAGGCACACCAGCCACACTAATAACCACATCAATATGGGTTCACCTTTGAAGGCCCCAGGTTCCTTTTGGATCTACAGAAGAAATCAGTTTTGCCAATTGTAAATGTTGTTCAGAGTGGGACATGTGAAACAGTTCTCAGAAGAAAAACAGGCAGAAAATCAATAAAACTTTGAAAACTTGGGAAGATTTTTCTCCAAAAAGAAATGTCTCTCTCCTGCATGATGCCAACTGGTCTCATGAGAAGAGCCCTTGGTCAAGGGTCCAGAGAAGAAATATTCTAGTCTTGACTGTTACTAATCATGTGACCATGGGCAAGTGACCTCTGTGCTTTGACTGTCCTTATCTGGAAAATGGACATAATCACAAATGCCTCTCCACCTCATAGTGCTTTTCTTAGGAAAATAATTCTGAGAAGAAATGTCAAAACTCTTAGAATTCACAGGATGAGAGTTTTTTTTTTGTTTGTTTGTTTTTTGATCCAAGAACATTTATTTAGCCCCTACCTAGTGCCAGGCACTGTACTAGACACTGGAGATAGACAAAAATGAAATAGGCTCCAACATCAAAAGGTGTTGACATTCTATCTAGGAAAACAACATATACACAGATACAAGACATATACAAAGCAATTTGGATATAGAATATAGGATGTGGTGATTAACAACAACAACAATAATAATGAGAACAGCAACCTGCTGTTTAGTGCTTTAAAGTTTGTGAAATACCTTCCTGGTCCGGCAGGAATTTGTCATTCCTCAGAGTTATATATGTGTCCCACGACTCTATTGCACTATAAATAGTGCAATCCCATTAGTATGACATTTAGGTGGTGCAGTGCAGAGTGTACGAGACTTGAGTCAGGAAGACTCGAATTCAAATCCTACTTCAGACATTTACTAGCTTTTGGCAAGTTACCTCAGTTTCCTTATCTGCAAAATGGGGACAATAACAGCACCTACCTCCCAAGGCCATGAGGATCAAATGAGATAACATGTGTAAAGTGCAAGGGGGAGAGATATTACTATCATCTAAACTAAAATTTGATCTCTAGGTTGCCTCTATAAGCAGAGAAGATGCCATCAAAATGGCTGAACTGACTGCTCAGACCAGGTTTAATATGGTCGCTTTAAGAGGAACATGGTGTAATGGATAGATAGGGTGTGGGCATGGAGTATAGAAAAATGGGGTTCAAAGGCCACCTCTGCCATTTACTGTGTGGCCCTCCATGGGTCCTTTAATCTCTATGAGCCTCAAACAACACCATGAGACTGCTCTGCTAAGCCCGAGGTGGGCTGCCACCTGCATTAGTGAAAGGAGTTCCCATAGCAAGAGATCCCTAGCCTGATGCAATCCCAGCTCTTTTACAAATACACAAAATTCAGAGAAATTTG
Source organism: Vombatus ursinus (assembly GCF_900497805.2). Classification (NCBI taxonomy): domain Eukaryota; kingdom Metazoa; phylum Chordata; class Mammalia; order Diprotodontia; family Vombatidae; genus Vombatus; species Vombatus ursinus. Next base: position 1,552,161 of record NW_020954930.1, on the reverse strand, counting down.
CTGATGAGTCGTCAGTTAAGACAAAATGCCACAGCCTCAAATGGGTGAAACCTGCCCAATGGAAGTTCCTGGTGTCCTGCTAAGACTCCAGATTCAAGTTACTGGGGCCCATGTTTGGCAAGTTTTCACCTGGTAGATTCTCATTAGTCCCCTCTGAGTGACCCAGAGCTTCCTTGTTTCTTAAACCACCAGTCTTACCCCATTCTACTTCTCAGCTCTGATGCAGAGTATGGGCACAGAGTATGACAATTATTTTTTTTCAACTGAGATTTCAGTCTTATGACCAAGTACATAGGTACACATTTGTACGAATAATTAAACCAGACTCTTCATGCCAAAAGAAGTGAGCAAAGTACATAGCCCAACATAGGCTCTGAAGTTAGTCGATTCCCTTTGTTCCTCTCCTTTCCGTGACCAAATCCAGCAAGCAACAGTAACCCTTCCCTATCTGCCTGGGAAAGAGTGACGTTCCACAGTGCAGGTGCAGGACAAAGTATCCCTGGCATCAGAAAAATTGGACTCCGGGCCCAGCTGCATTACTGCCTAGTCATCAGAGATTTAACTAGGGCAGGGCCACTGCAGCTTTGTCAAAGGGCAGGAAATTGAGAGGTCACTCTTCTTCCCCTACCTAGTCCTACCCTCATCCTGAGCTGTGTTTCTTCTCTTGCCAACAACATAAAAATCTCCCAGTGTCCTGTCTCTTTTCCATAGCTACTACAGTGCCTGCAGGTGAGCCTCCCCTCTTTGAGACGGCCCACTGACAGCAGAGTAGAAGCTGCCTGTTATTGTAGAGGTAGCTTTGTCCCTTTTGGGTGTACCCCAGATGAGCCTCTCTCCATCTCAATCATGCAAACTTGGTCTGAACATTCTGGTATACAGGGCAGGTTCCTCGTCCACTGCCACTTGCTTCAGGGACAAAATTGCTAGTTAGGTATCTGTTAGCCCTATTGCTTTTAATAAACCATTTCAGATAAAGAAAGTGAGGCAGAGAGAGATGAAGAGATTTGTCTAAGGTCACACAGCTAAGAGTCTGAGGCTGGATTTGAATTCAGGCCCTCTTAACAAAGGGCCCAGCACCTTAGCTACCTTAATGTGAGGCTTGGATGAAATACTGATAGCACATGCTTTATCGTTTTAATATATGATCAAATGTGAGATTTTATAACTTAGACCAGTGCCTTTTGGATGTGATTTTGAATAATCATTATTGTTTGCTTAATTAGGTTTACCCACAAAAGGAATGTAGTCAAAGTTTGGAATTTAAGACTTCTTATTCCTATCTCACCAAGTGTACCTAAAAGTGAAGGGCTAGCCATGACCAAGACAGGGCAACTGGGGTCTTTGCCTAGGGCAAGCACATTTAGAGGGCACTCACAGCACTTAAGATGTCGATGTGGAAACAACAGAGTTGAGTACCTTTTTAGGAAAAATAATTATTTAAAATAGGAAGCTACCACATGGTGGGCTGAAAGATCCTCCCCCACCCTGACACCCCTGGGCACATACAGCATCCTCTCCAGCAGCACTCTCAAACCACTGTCCAGGGGGCTCTGTCTCCTCCCCATAAGCAAGTGACTTCTGCTGAGGGTGTGTTTTGTGCAGCCTGATCCAGGTTTGGTTTGAGGTACCTGTGGCAGGTTCATCACTTTCAACAATTACATGAGCCCTGTGGTTCATAAATATCATGAGGCAGTATTGAGCACAAAGTGCTCTGAAGTTTGCAAAGTACTTTACCAACACTGTCTCATTGAAGATCACAATAGCCCTGTGAGGTAAGTATGACAGTCATTATGCTGTTAAAATTCTTGTTTATTTATTTTTATTATCAGTTCCATATTCTCTCTTTTCCTCCTCCCCTTCCCTGACTCATTAGAAAGCAAAAAGTACAGTATCCATTACACGTATACAGAAAACAGCTAATATTAGCCCTATTTTGTGGATGAGAAAACTGAGGCTAAGCAAGGTTCAGAAATGTGCCCATTGCCACACAGCTGGGAATAATCAGAAGTGAGATCTGAACCCTGGTCTTGTTCACTCTCTCTGCTACAGAAAATATCAAAGGCAGAGTCAGAAAATTAAGCACAAGAATATATCCTATATATTTATATCTTACATATATCAATATAGAACAGAGATACGCATATACATGGACAGTGATATCTGTCTATACAAATATATGTTTCTCCAAGGTTCTAGAAGCCTACCTCAGACTCACCAGTCAATTCAGTGAACCTGATCATTATGGAATGTTAATTAAAGTGAGCTAATCCACCAGCTACTGGGACTAAGTCAGTCTCTAAGGCAACCCAAAGTAGCTTGGACTTGAGAACAGCTGTCTTTAGCACTACAGAACATTGGGAGGAGGATATATTAAGGGGAAAGCATGCATGGACCCATCATTTTTTGCAAACCCCAAGCTGATAATATTCTGTGAAACGTAACTGATGAGGTAAAACAGCAATGAACTGGATTCCTGGAAGGAATAAGAGATCTAGGCAATTGCTTTCAGGCATGGCAATATGTAACCAAGCCCAGGGAGATGCCACAGTTCCCCAAAAGAGATCGCACCACTCCTCTTGGTAACCCATTCTGCTGCCAGGAGACTGATTTTCCATATCTAATCAAATGTAAATCTATCTTCTCATTGCTTCATCCACTTTCTAGAATCAGAAAGATGTGAATTCAAATCCTGATTCAGGCACTTACAAGTGATATGACCCTGGGCAAGTCAATTAGTTTTTCTCAGCCTCAGTTTCCAAATCTGTAAAATGGGGTCAATAATAGCACTTACCTCCCAGGGGTGGTGTAAAGATCAAATGAGGTAACATAGAGTGCTTTGTAAAAGTTAAAACACTATATAAAAGTGAATTATTATTAAAGCTCTACATACTTGTGAGCTATTATTGGTAATGATATTAATGGTATTCGCTTCCTCTGCTAACTCCTTAGATTAAGGGTCAAGGTCTTCCACCAGCTGATACTCTCTCTCTCTTTTTTTGGCAAGGCAATCAAGGCTTTTTTGCGAGGCAATCTGGTGAGACTATCTTTTGATGGCCCACTGGTCATCATGGGCCCCCCACTTTAGCCAGTCTGATCCCCCAAGCACACAAAGTGCAGGCCCCCCTCTTCACCACTACTCATGCTGTGCCCCTGCTTCTACCCAGCCCCTCTCTTCTTCTTGTCTTACTTTCTCCTCAGAGATCAGGTAGGAAGGATATAATGAGCTAGTTCCACTCTATTATTTTATAAACGGGGAAAGTGAGGTTCAGAGAGAAGGTACTAGACAAAGGTCACATAGCTACTAAATACAAGAGCTGGGATTCAAAAACCCAGGTTCTTTGCTTTCCAAGCCAGTGTTCTTTCCATTACTCCTGGACAACCCAGACCACACCTGGCAGCTACTGTCAATTCTAGGTAAGCAAGACTGTGACACAGGCAAACAGTCCACCCAGCAATGTCTTAAACTCATGTGGCCTAGACAGGGGAAGAGGGGGCCGAGGGAGAGTTGGGAGCTGGGCTCCCCTTGCTACAGCTGTAATGCCAAATCCATACTGGCATCAACTTTTGGGGGTCCCTGTCCCACTCTTCAACCATCCTTTTCTCTTCCTTTCCTCCTTTTCCACGAAAGCAATGGGGGATGTCACAGCCTCACTGGTCCAATCAGTCCCTCTAAGGCTCAGAAAGGCCAGAAGGCACCTTAGAAAATAGAATATCTGAGTGAAATATTGGAACTGGAAGGACCCATAGAATGTAGACTGTTAGAACTAGAAAGGATCTGAGAACATAGAATGTTAGAACTGAGATGGGCTTTAGGACACAGAATAACAAGGCCAGAAAACACCTTAGAAAATAGAATATCAGAGTGAGAAGACACCTCAGAACCCAGAATGCTGGAACTAGAAGGCACCTTAGGACCCAAAATAATAGAGCTAGAAGGGATCTTAGAGGAGAGAATATTAGATCCAGAAGAAAACCTTAGAATATAGAATGTTGGAACTGGAAGGAAGCTTAAGACACAGACTGTCTGAAGCCAAGGGGAAAGTAGTATCTTCTGTGTTAAAGTTGGATGGCACCACAGAGATGATCTCTTTCCACTCCCTTATTTTACAAATGCGAAAAGCAGGGGACAGCTAGGGGAAATGACTTGCTCATGGTCACACACTGACTTAATGGCAGTCTTGAGACTAGAACTCATGTCTTTGCACTCCTGATGCAATGTCTTTTTCTGCTATGCAATTAGAAGCACCGGTCTGGGTCCTGCGACAGAACAACATTTGCTCAAACAAAGGGGAGGCAGCTAATGGCATACAGCTGCAGTGCCCCAGGCTCAGGTAAGAGTTGCCAGGTTCGGTAGCAGGCAACTTGCAACATCCCTTTGCCAGTGAACTTCCAATACCCCTGAGGCACAAGCCTTGCCTTTTTGTTCTTTCTTACTGGGAGAAGCTAACTTTTAAGGCTTGACTTGGGGCCAGTGCCTTGTAATTGAGAACCTGTTTTGGTACCAAATAGATTCCACCAGGAACACAGGGCCACAGATGCTTGGATAGGTTAGATCCTTTCAAGCACAGTAACTTCTCTAGGGAGACATATTCAGCCAGCCGGCTGCTAGATCTTGGCTCTTCTCTGTGTAATCCCTGAATATGCCAGCTAAGGACCATCTCCTAAAAGATGGAAGCACATCTCGATTTTTGCTTCCAGCTTATCAGAAACCAGTGGGACCAATGGGCGGCATCTGCTGCATGCCCCCTTTGTAATACAGGCTGTGGGTTTTTTTGTTTGCATATTAGATTTATACCAATTGGACCCTCTGCCATGTGGCTTCAGGCTGTGGTTTTGTGACTGGGTCCAAAAAGTTTAAGCTATCAGTAAAATGTGAACCATCACAAACTGATGCAGGAAGGCAAGGAGGAAGCTGGGAGATAAGCCACCTTTGGGGGAAGCAGGAGGTCAGGCTAGAAAAGAGGCAATCCTGCTTGTCCAGAAAACTGAGAAATCAAGTTTGAGGAGAAATGCCTGGGTCATAAAGGTACCTGCAAGCAGAGAGCAGCCCAGGAAAAAGCATCCAGGATGCTGCCAAGGAAGGCTTTGAGAAGCAATTGACATCAATTGTCTCACGTTGAAAGCTGTGGGCCTTCCTCATGTCCCTGTCCTTCCTGGGCCTTAGAGGGACTGACTGGACCAGCGACGCCATGACATCTCCCACTGCTTTTGTGAAAAGGGCGGAAGGGAAAACGATAGTAGAAGTTCTAATGTTCTAAGGCTCATCCCAGTTCCAACATTTTGTGTTCTAAGGTCCTTTCTTGTTTTGACAAGTTACGTTCTGTGAGTCCTTCTAGTGCCAACACTCTGTGTTCTAGGGTCTCTTCTAATTCTTACATTCTATGTTCCAAGGCTCCTTTAAGACCTCACATTCTATGTTCTTGAGTCTATTTTACTATGGACGTTTTATCTTCTAAGAACCCCTCATGCAAGATCTTATATTCTAAGACCTCTCTTAATTCTGAAAGGGAAAAAAAAACAACTCTACAGTTGAAACTGCAGTTTTCTGGAGAAACTGAGGCATCACTGTTACTGCAGGATGCCTCCTGAATGTCATGTAGGAGGGCAGTTCGACTTAGGAAGTGATTTTGTTTTCATCTGTTTGATGCTTGAATTGGACCCTGTTGGTTTAGGTGGCCTGTTGGTTACCTCTGCCCCTGTGGATTTCCCTAAGAGAAGCAAGAACCTCACAGTGGCTTCACTTACGGAAATCTATTTTTAGCCTTTCCTGAGCCTGACCTATTAAATGTGTAAATGACTTTCATCTTTCCCCAGGTCTGGACAGCAACCACAGGGGCAGAGGCAGCCAGCAAGGTCAAGCTGACTCAGAGCCTGCCCTGAGGGCAGGACTTTGCAGGAGAGTAGCCACACGCATGTTTCCTTTCATTGTACAATTATGATGTATTTTCCATGCAGTATCTCACTTGATCTTCACAAGAGTATGGTGGCTAGAGGCATGGCTTCGGTATCAGCAAGATTTGGGTTACAGTCCTACTTCTGATACAACTTGGATGCGTGACCCAGGGCAAATTATTGCACCTCTCAGTACCCCAAGCAACTCTCCAAGACTGGAAGTTATAGTCATATTGATGAACTCTGTCAGTGGGAAGGGACTTTTGTCACCTGGCAGTTGCCTCTATCAATGAAATCACAAGCCTAGTAAATGATCATAATAAATAGCACGATTTCAATAGCACATTAAGATAGGCAAAATATCGTCCACATATCCCATTTTGGTAAATGTGTTACATGAGACTCCAGAGGTCAGAGCAGAGCAAAAGGACCCCTGCCCACATTATCTTTAAGTCTATATCCAGGGAGCTAAAGGACTGACTGGTACAGAGAGAGGTCCCGAGGCATCCAGGCTCAGAAAAGTTGGGCCCACCTTCAACTCCAGAACAAATGTGGGAACAAATTGGCTACAGGAAGAGTGGATTATGACCTCTGGTGAGATAATATCACATGAAACAAGAGTTTTCTGAGTTAATTAGTGTCCTGGTGTTTAAATTAGAAGCAAGACTCTCTCTTCTATCTGATTTCCCCCCCAGCAACACATTAAAAAACTGGACAAGGAAATGATTCTTGTCCTTAATGAGAAGAATGGTAGGGCCAGATCCTCTCCTCTAACTGTCCTGCTGACATCTCATTTCCCTCGTTTTGGGTCAATTATTTTATGATTTTTGTTCCTAAAAAAAACCAACGGATTTTATTTTTTCATTAGGATGCTACAATCAGTGATAAGCCCTAATAATAGGACAAGATCAGCCATAGAGAAGGAAGAGGAAAAATAAGAGGAAGAAGAGAAGCAAAACTAATAGAGTAGAAGAAGGAAGAGGAGAAAGATGAGGAAGAGTAGAAAAAAGAAGGAAGATGAAAAACAGAAATAGGATGAAAAGGGGGAGAAAAGAAGAGGCATGAAAAGCAGGAAGAGGAACAAGAAGAGAAAGAAAAGGAATGAAGAAGAAGAGAAAGAAAGATGGTTTCTTGGTACCTGCCTAATGAAGTGAGTGTGGAATTGTTAAAAAGCTATTCTAAGTAGACACCAAACACCATCTGGCAGAAGTTGACACCTAGAAAATGGCAGACATGGCATCTAGCAAAGTCTATCCTCCCTCAACAACATCCTAGCCCTTGTCGGGGAATATACACTCAAATGGCTTTCAGTCATAAGAATTGATGGTGAACTCCATTCACTTCTGATATGTCTAAGGGTCAAGAGGTATGGTCTTGAACTTTCAGTCATTGCCATTGGGAATCTTAATGTCTAGAGAAACCACCTCTGGTCAATCTCCATCAGCTGGAAAAGACAAAGCCTTGAAGTATCCATTTTGGGGACTCCAGGCAGGCCTGTCTTTAGATATCATGTGAAACTAGAAACTCTGAAAGTCCCTTTCTGTTTGTTGGTACAAAACCCAACTCTGAGCCTGCTGAACTTCTGCTTAGCTGGGTCAGATATTTCTGTTTACCTGGGAGCAAGGGCTCTTGATGAGAGTTGTCATTGGGGTGGTGATGGGAATGGCTTGCCTAGCTTATAGTACATATTTAGACATACAGAGAGGTAGAAAGCACTGGAAGAGAAACTGGAATGTATCCTAGCTATATGGCCCCAGATAAATCAATCCCACTACTCTTTATCCTTCTCCTCTCCTCCTGTCTGACCCTCAATCTCCTCATCTTCAAAGCCATCATAATGGAATGAAACACAGAACTCTGAGTCATAGGGCCAAAGTTCAAATCCCAGCTCTGCCATTCACTTATTGTGTGAGACTTTGGGGAAGTCATTTCTCCTCTATGGGCCTCAGTTTCTTCATCTATAAAATGAGGGGGTTGAACTAGATGCCCTCTAAGGTCCTTGCCAATTCTAAGTCTGTAACATGGAAGTAATAATACTTTTATTCTTTATCTCATGGGTGGTCATTGGGGAAGAGCTTTGAAAACTGTGAAGGGGCTTAGAAATGGTAGCTGTTAGCCTCTTAATGATACCATTTCAACTATATGCCCACCTTTTCTGTCCCAAGGCCTATGGCTGAAACCTCACCACCTATTCTTGGGACGGAATTCATTCGCCTCATCTCCTTTTCACAGATAATCTCCAAATCTCATTTTCACCCAGACTTTCCCCCTTCTCTCTCAGCAACCTTTTACCAGGATTTGTTGAGGGGAGAAAAAACCTCGATTCATTTGAGCTTCACCTCCTCCTGCTCCATCAGTAAAAGTGCTAATGAGTAAGGAAGGAGCCAGAGGTAGACAGGCACCAAGGAGGAGGACAAGCCAAAAGGAGCTGATTTGAGCAAGGCCGACGTTGGGGCAGGCTTCAGGACAGAAGAACATCTCCCAACTGTACCAGCTCAACAGATACTTTTGCAAAAGCTTGGACAGAATTTCAAATACCCTCCCATGGTGCCCTTCAGATCCCAACTCACACCAGCAGTGAGCATTTCATTCCTTAGAACTCATACTGAAATTCTAATAACTCATTTCTAAGCACCTCAAGGGAACACATTAGAGCTCAGCAGCCATCACCCAGCACCACAAATTTGACTAAATGATGTTCCAGACCCACTGCAAAGGACCATATTTCATTTTATATATATACATACACACATATGTATGTATGTGTGCATGTAGGTGTGCGCATGTATGTATGTATGTGTGCAATATATATATAGTCAATAGATGAAAACTGGATGATGCGTGGGTGAGAAACAGCGCTAGCTCACACTTAATTTTCCAATTGAGGCAAAAGTGACATACAATTGACCCTTCATTATTGGGGGAAGAAGGAAATGAGGTCTAAGGAAACTAGGACTGGAGAAGAACTAAGCCCATGTACAAATCTAGCTTTGGGAGAGGGAAGCAGGGAAAGCCACGAGGATGACAGACTCCTTGGGAAGAACCAATAGGTTTAGAGCTAGAAGAGAATTTAGAGGTCATTTAGTCCAAACCTATGGTTTTAAGGAAGAAGATACTAAGCCCTAAAGAGAGGAAGTCCTAAAGGGAAGGGCGGAGCCAGAATCCAATCCCAGGGCTTCTGACAACAAATCCACAGCTATTGGCATCAAAGAATCTTAAAAATCAGAAGTGACTTACAATGCAACTGCATCTAACCACTAACGAATGGTTGTTCAGCTTTTGCTCAAAGACTGCCAGTCAGAGGGCACTCACCACCTCCAGAGGAACACATACCATCTTTGGCCAGTCTAATTGTAAGGAATGTTCTCTTCCATCAAGTCCCAATCTGCTTCAAGGCAGCTTCCATTCATTGCTGCTACAGTATAGTTCTGCCCACCGTGACCAATAAGAATCAATCTACTGCTCCTTATGCATGACAGACATCCATAGACTTAGAATCATACAGCTCTAGAGCTGAAAAGAACCTTAGAGGCCATCGGGCCCAACATGCTTATTTTACAGATAAGGAAACTGATGCCCAGAGATGTAAAATGACTTGCCCAAGATCACACAGGTAGTAAGGCTGAGAGGTAGGACCTGAACCCAGGACCATTGACTCTATAGTCAGTGCCATGTCACCATGTCAAAGAGGTACCATGTCAAAGATGCCAAACAAAATGAAATTTCATCCATGTGGCTCATCCCTGACACTACAGCAAGCTTTAGGAATTACTGTGACTGAAGACATGCTTTGGTAGCCAGCTACATGGGGATCAGGTTTTTTGATTCTGGCTAGCCTGGGAAACAGACACTGTCCATCAGAAGGCCCAGCTGGGTAGAAGCTACCAAGAGATTATATCGTACTTGCAGAGCCTTTGAGAATGCAGAGTCAAATTCACAACAACTTAGGTATCAGAGAACTTTCATGGGGGAAATTGGCATGTAAGGTATACTTTTTTCTCCTTAGCAACTGTGGGCTTACAGAATCTGCAGAAAAATGATCATAGAGAAAAGACTATTTCCCCCATCTAATGAATGTAATGTCATGCAACTCAGTGACAAATTCTTCAGTCATGTTAACCCATGGAACAAAGACAAGTACAAAATGGCCTTTAGCCTTGGGCAAACTCTCTTTAACTCTGCAGTGACTATGACAGAGTGGTGGAAAAAGTGATGGGGGCGTAAAGAATTGGAGTTTTTAGACCATCTATAAACAGTAACTTAGCTGTTGGTATTCTGAATGAAAGTTCCTTTACCAATGACCATCTAATAACAAATAATAATGAATGGCCACACTATTAGAGGCATTGAATCATATCAACCCTGACAATCTCACTATAAACAAAATCAGAAAACGGTAGGAAGTTGTTACTAAATCATAGGAACATAGCTCTAGAATTGGAAGGGACAGGGAGGTCATCTTCTCCAAACCTCTCAATTTCCATGTAATGATGGGGTTCCAATCCCAAACCCAATTAATGTAATCTCAGAAGGCCTAGATAGCTCAAATGAATCCATTAACAGTACAAGTAATGTCTAAGTCCTCCATCAACGTGAAAGGATTGTAGTTCTTTGACCACAGGAGGAAGGCAGAAGAGTTCTAGTGAGAATCATTTCAATTTGAGATTTGGAGCCAAGCCCCTGAGAGAGAATCACTCTGGGGGATGCAAGGGGAAGGGGAGAGAAGAGTTTCCCTCTCTTCCTCCTCTTTCCTCACCCCAAATGGCAATATCCCCAGAGAAACTGGACCAGTTGCAGTCAATGAATCCAACTCGAATTAGAGACACTGAACCATTAGGAGACAACACATCTAACTGGAACTGAGTCGCCCAAAGGAAGGCAGCTTTAGAGAATGTGACCCCTCATATTGAATAGAAGTGCCAGCTATGGACTCCCCAAACTCACAATCTCTTGGTGCCCAGCAGAGAGTTACATCAAAGGGGAACTTCCTTAGTTCTCTACAAGGGGAGAAAAGGAACTTTCAGCAAAGAGAAGTTATATGTTGTTCTTGGGCTCCGTGTGTTCCCTACACTTGTGACTTACTCCATTTATACTTCTGATTTGGGCCCGATCTCCTCCCAGCCTCTGTGTATAACTGTTGCAAAGTGTATCTCAGATCTTTGGGCACTGTTCTAGGCCTGGAGATAAGCTGTAAGAACAGTCCCTGCTCTCAAGGAATTCACATTCCAAAAGGAGAGACAACATGTGCATTAAGAGTTAGATATAAAATAGAGAGTAGAAGGAAGTTAACCTTAGAGGTGGAGCTATAGTAGCAGATTCAGGACAGAAGCCACAAAGCATCCAATGCATTTGCCCTTCCTTTACAGTAGGCAAAGGGCAATAGAAACTCATTGAATTTCCCACCTAAAAGTACCTTTATCTCCAAAAAAAAAAGACTCTTTAATTGTCTAATTAAAATTTTTGAAAGCACTGACTCGAGACCATTCCTTTTCACAAACGCAAGATAATTATCTGCTTTTGTTGACCATTCAAAGGAGGCTGTGTGGAGGAGCTATTTTGTAGTTGCATTTGAGAACCAGGATGGGTAGGGGGAGTGAGGCTTAAGACAATGTCTCCTAAGATAAGTCTCATTCAAATCCAGTTGGGCCTTTTTAAGAAGCCAAGTATCCTGTACTGCCCTTCCAGGGCTAGAGACAGCTAATTATGCTCTCATTAAAAACACCATGATTTTTTAAAAGGCCATCCTTTTATCTCCATAGACATGGTGTTCTATTGAAATGTAAGCAGCTGGACACACTCCACAGCACCAGAGACGATCAGCCTGCCGATCAGCTCTCATCCACGTTTCACTAAGAGGAAAAAGAATAATCTTTAACTAGAACTTAGCCCAAGAACATACTGTGGCTTTCAAATTCACAGTAACAAGGGATAATCTGTTCTGATACAAACCTGTTTAGAATGTACCCTGTGTGGGTGGTATTTCCTAACCACAGAAACAGGGTAGCACCAACGTTCTCAAGGGCTGGAGCAAAAGAGTTAGATCAACATGGCCAAAGACAAGAGGGGAAGGGGGAAATTCCAGACATTTGAAGTTCTGAATCTAATCCCCTGAATCCTGAGCACGATTTCTGGCCAGAATAAACAGTAGGAGGAAAACGAGTCAAACACCAACCCCGGAGCACACGGGGTTTTTCACAGCCTTACCAAGGAGTCAATGAAGACAACAGAGAGTGGACTAGAGTACTAACATATTTAGTGACTTGCCCTGGGCCATACAGCCACCATGTGTCAGAGGTAACACCTTAATTCAAATCTCTGGACCATGAGGCCAGCTTTCTAAATCACTATAGGAGGCTGGCGGGGGGGGGGGGGGGGGGGGGGGGGGGGGGGGGGGGGGGGGGGAGTCCATGGAGAGAGGGTTCTAACATATTTTCCCAGCTGAGATACTTTGGCAAAGGATGAGGGAATCCAAACACCTGAGGAGTGTTCACAGGAGACCCACAAAGAGTTTCTAGCTCACCGAGAAGCAGGCTCACATGAGGGGAGTTAGTAAGTATCCTGAATCATGAAACCCAGTGCTACCTCCTGATCTTGTCATGATTACTATAGCGAGTTATCCTATCACTCATCTTCTACTCACTCCCATCATCCTTCCCTTCCACTATTCTTGCCCTATTTTCCTAGTCTGCCACTCTTGTTGAGAGACTGAAGAAATTATTGTTCCTATTATAATCACCTCCAGTCTGGGTGGGGGTACACCTCCAGCTCCCCTCTCTTTCTTGCTACTGCTTTCTCCAGTTGAGTGACTTCCCATTATTGTCATTCTCCCACACAAAAGATATTGATTTGCTTTTAAGGGAACATGAAATTCAGTCTGTAGGTTATTAATTCAATTCTTCCTCCTTCCCTTCTCTTGATCCCCTTAAATCTTTAGCCCCTTAGCACCTCTGAAGATGACACCTCTTTGCTCATTCTTTTACCCATAAGTCAATTTGTTTTCTTTCTTAAACAATAGCAGAGAAACAGGAATTTTTTTTTTTGCTTAGACTTTTCTTGATGATGAAAAGTATTTAACTTTCTTGTGCTTGTCTCATTTGAGTGGTTTTCAAGGTGCATATTCTCATCTCTTTTCTTGTTTTGTTATGCTTTGTTTTTTAGAAATGTCTTAAAATTCTCTCTTGTTGAAGGTTCAACTTTTTACATTGATGGTTAGATCTCTTTTTTTCATGATACATTATTTTGAGATTAAACCTAATTCCTTAGTTTTTTGGGATATCATATTCCATTATTTTCTCTGATTTCTTGTGGCTGTAAAATAGTCTCATTATTAGAATAAATTTTCTCTCATACCGACAGATCTTTCTCTTGGCAACAATTTGTCATATGGTATTGAAATTATGAAATGTAACCACTCCATGCTTTGAAGTTTTAAGTATGGGTCATCTACTCTTTCATCCCTCCCTTCCCACTCCCCACCCCCAATCCTGGCAGTGATCTATGGATTTGATTAATTGCTACTCCATTCTCTGTATGCAATAGTTTGTGAATTTTCTTGCATTAGTCCAAATTTTCTTTTTAATTTTTTGATGTGTTTTTTTTCTTTTTTTATTTTTTCTGGGAGACCTATGATCTGCAATTAATCTCTACCCCCTGTATTGAAGATCATTATCTGACTTGCATAGAATTCACATGTTCTTCCAAAGTTGAAATCATTTGCATCTGCTAAACTTTCTTCCACTTCTGCATTTCTAGTTAATTTTTTTCTGTAATTTTCAGAGCTTTTTCAGAGCCTCTGCTACTTTGGAGAGATTCTCTATTTTGAGTTCAAAGTTTTCTACTCTGCTGCTTTTTTCTTTTAATTAAATCTACTTTAAAAGCTCTGATTTTTAACCTAATACCTATCTTAATGTAAATTTTTAAAATGTTTATCTCTTCTGAACCATTCTGAAGATCTTTGCTATTTAGTTCCATCATCTGTAGGGAGTCCAGAGAACTCCATTTCTCATGGAATATTTTTGGTTCCTTTTCCTTCATAATATAAATTTTTTTCAATGTATTATGCTCTTTTAAAAAATTCATTTTTCTTTCTGCCTCTCTAGCTTGCATCTAGCTGCTGAGAATTAACACCCATCCACCCCTCCCCCTTCTTCCTCAACTTCTTAGATTCCAGGCTCCTGAACTTAGGCACCTTTGAAGTCTTTAACTCTTGATTTACCTAACTCTTATCTTCCTACATCCTGAAGTTTCTAGCCTGACCCCCAACCTTTTCCTAGTTGACCACTCCTACCCATACGACAAATCCAGTTTATTTAAGGGTACTTCAGGGCTAGGATAAACAAAAGAAACTAACAATCAGATCCGCTAATGTCTGCTTATGCAGATTGCTATTTTCTCCATATGGTAAGATATAAAAAGAAACTCAGGAAGCCATTTTAGGTGGCTTTCATAGCTTAGAGGCAATAGACATTGGGGCAGGGGAGGGAGGACGAAGGTGAGTACGCTGAAGCTCAGTGCTTGAAGGGTCCTCTGAGGCCATCGAATTCATCCTATGCCTGAATCAACCTAGTCTGAATCATAGCGGTTCTGCTAATAAACTGCTGCCTAAGTGCTACATTAATAATAAACTCATCAAAGCACCTGGTATGTGCTGAAGCAATCTCCATATTCTGAAGTGCACCTTAATGTGGTCATTAGAAATGCACAAAATGGAAGTAGAGAAGACTGGAGCTAGGGAACAAAAACAAGATGATGAATGAGTAGCCCTGGGCAAGAACTACTGGAGTGAGTCCAAAGGTCAGAGTGAGTATTAGGTGTAACCCTATGATTAAAAGATGATGGATCCTGAGATGTGGAAATACAAGTATGGTATGCGGGGTGACTCTCCCTGACAAAGAATTGCTGCCTTGGCTCTGTTTCTTTATCTGTCAAATGGGAGTAATAACCTCTAGTTGCCTTACAAGTCTATTGCTAGAATCCGAGATTACACAAGTGAAGACACTTGGTGACTTGTCAAACAATAAAGTTATTGGCATGGCTCCTCCTTCCACTGACTAAGATCATAAATCACAGCCCCACTCGGCCTCAGCAAAGGATCTTCATAAGGACCTATGGCCAACTCTACGGGGAGAAGCTGTTTTCAAACTTAGAAGAACACAAAGCCTACTGCAGGGTCCACAGTCAGATTTTCAAGTTTGCTAAGAGCTCCAACTGGTCCAGCCCTTGAGATCCCAGGACCACCCTTCAAGCTATGATGATGCAATAAGGAGGAAGAAGGTGAAGAGGAGGACAAAAGAGGAGAAATGATAAGAAGAGGGAGAAGAAGAAGACGAGGAAGAAGTAAGAAGAGACAAGTGAACAAAAAACGAAGAAGCAGAAGAAAGAAGAAGAAGAGGCAGACGAAAGAAAAAGGTAGAGGAAGGAGGAAGAGGAGAAGCATTAGCAACTGGGATCATGGGAGGAGTGAGGATCAGAGAATATTAGAATAAGAAGACATTAAGAGGCAGAAGAATAAAGAGTAAAGTGTATTAGACTTCAAGTCCAAGGACCTGGGCTTGAACTTTGCCTCCTTAATTCTGATTTCCCAGACAGCCAAAGGGCTGGGATGACTCCCTTGATATAGTTCACAGACACAAGTGGAGAGAGAGGGAGTATTTTGCCCTGCACCCATAACTAGAAAGGACAGCTATGTTGCTTGCCTTCAAAGGATTCTCTTGAACTGGGTCAAACTGATGGGATGTTAGGGAACAGGAGCCAAAACCTTAAAAATGCAAAGGAGACATGTCTTGTAGATGTTTTCTATTGAAAAACCTGTCCTGCCTCCTGACCCAGCACCTTTCCTTGACTACCAGCTGCTACACAATTTCCTTCTGCTAGAAAGCCTGCACATGGCACAAATTGCGCACTACAGAGAAGGAAGGAAGGCAGACCCACGTCCCCACAAGGAGACTTTCCCATGACTGGGATAATAGGAATAGCCAGAACCACAAAGAGGGCCTAACCACTGAGGCTGTGCCTTAGGGCACTGCAATCTAGATACTGCAAAAATTGCATGCAAATATAGAAACTTCTGTGCTAATTCCCAGCCCCTCATCCAACAAACTGAACTATTCTTAATTACTTCCTGTCCTGTTTTCCCATCTTGAATTGTAAAATTAGTGTGAGGGACTCTTTGCATACTGCTTGCCTGTCACAGTTGGTGATGCTTGCGTAGGGTGCCAAAATTGCTAGAGACAGCTCGGTGAAACATTTCCCCCCAAATGTAAAGACTCTTCCCCCAGAGCAAGGCCAGGGGACACATCTCATGCTAGGCCACTGCTGCTGTTTTACCCTTTACTGGAGAAAAGAGACAACAGGGGAGATGAGCCCATAGGTTACATGTCCCATTGCTCGCAGGAACCAGTCCACCTCTGGCTTTTACAGCCTCCTGCTGGACATTTCTTTCAGGGAATATGGATGCAAGACTTCAAGGAAGTTTGAGCTGACAAAAAAAATTACCAGCCAAGAGAAGTTCTGCACAGAAATCTATAATGCCTTTTAAAGCACAACATTAGAAATGACAAGCAGAGATTAATTAATCCAAGGTTGACAAATGGATGATTTCATTGTCTCAATCCATCTTCTCTTTTGTCTGCTTGGTACATATGTTTCCCTGACATCACACTTTTGCCATGGCAATTTGCATTTTGAACTTTTCAAAATAATTTCCTTTTGCATGCAGCATGCTAAATAAGAATGATTAGGTCCACTCCAGAGAACGAAAGAAACTCAACCACAGAGATGGTAAAGGTCATCCTTTGATTCAGGGACAGAACAGGGAATGGAATACAAAGCTTCCAAATCCTAAGCAGTACCACCAAGGGCCACACAGTATTCCTTGTGTCCCTGTCAAGCACGTCAACAAGTTCGAGTTAGAAAATTCTTTTCCATGAGCATATCACTTTTCAACGGAAAAATTCAACAACTAATGTCTACAATTCCTGACCAATTTTCTTACTCTAGTCCTAGAAGCTTCTTACAGGGGCAGCAGGCTGTGGTGGGGAAAAAGTCCTGAGTCCTGACTTAACCTCTTACTAGTCTATTACCTGAACTTGGGCAAGGTATCTCATCTCATGGAGCCTCTTTTCCTGGGCTATGACATGAGGGGGCTGAACTCACTGGTTTCAAAATCCCTTTGGAGCACTCCTGTTCCTTGCAAGATGTAATATGGTCATTGGCTCATAGATCTGGGGCTGGAGTCCAACTCTTTCATTTTACAGATGGAGAAACTGAGGTCAAAGGAAACTAATCTGTTTAATATTATCATATTAATAGCCATAAAATAAGAGATGGGAGGAACCCTAAAGGACATAGAGTCCAATCCTCTTATTTTACAGATGAGGAAACTGAAGCCACAAAAGGTGTGGTGACTTGCCGAAGGTCACACAGATGCAACTAGCTGAGGCTGGATTTGAACCCAGTGATCTGTATCATGGTAGTAGTGAAAAGAATACTGAATTTGGAGCCAGAATACCTAACATGGGATCCGGTGTCCTACTCTTATTAGTTATGTGACCCATGGGCAAATATGTCAGTTTCTGTCTCTGTATCTCTCCCCCTCCCTCCCTTTCTCTCTCTCCCTCTTTTTCTCCTTCCTCCCCTGTAGATGAATGATAATATTTATCCTCCTTCCCTCACAAGGTTGTTGGAAGGATTCAATGAGATGAAAAATACAAATGTGCCTTGTTTAGCTCTGTACAAACATAAGCTACTACGATATATGATTTGGAACAAGAGGGTCTCAGCAGTTGTCAAAGGTTTAACTGAATTCTTTCCCCTACAGGAAAAAGATTGGAGCTGGGCTGGAGGCAGCTCGTGACCCAGAGGAAAGGCTGACTACAGGTACAGCTAAATGACAGCAGGGGCCAGTGGAAGATCATGAGGCAAGGTGTGTGTGTGTGTGTGTGTGTGTGTGTGTGTGTGTGTGTGTGTGTG